>NC_056730.1:1060607898-1060672729 GCF_019279795.1 Protopterus annectens | reverse complement strand
TATGTTTTCATGACTGTCTAGACATGCTGAGGGGTGTGTCTGTGTAAAGGCAGTTTTGATACGGCTTGCTCAACGTTGCCCGTCCGTTAGCTTGTTTGCGCGGTGCGCAGCTCCGCGCAAATGGGGTACGCTGCTTTAGGCCTCATTTGGCTATCGGCACGCATATTACGCTTAGCTCAGTTAGGGCACATAGATTTAGCGTGTTAGACCACTGCTCAGCTACGGGCACTCATTTTGCACCAGTTAAACCACTGCTCGTCTACGGGCAGATACACTCACTCTGTTAAACTGTAGCTCAGCTATGAGCACATCTGGCATTTTTTATTCTTTTGTTACCTCACATGTCTTCAATATAAATGGGCTATTTCATTACATTTTACATAAATTGTGGTTTTATGTGTACATATTTGTCAGGGACTTGTTTCCTGCTTATTTTGCAAAAAAAAAAAAAAAATTGGTGTTGTAGGGGCTCGAACCATGACTTCCTGCTCTTCAGCCAACATTTCTACCGCTACGCTATTGCTTTCTGGCTTATTTTGAATATTTAGTTCTTATATGCTTTCCCACTAACTGCTAACTGTAGCTGCGCTACGGGCACGCCCGCGCAAACGAGCGCACTCACGGTTAAACATTTTTACAATTTAAAAAAAATATAAAACATGTTTATTTATATGTTTTCTGTTCATAGTCTGTGGGGGCATGTGTTGTGTTCTGTTTATTCACAGTTCCGTGGACTCTGTCGTGGGTGTTTACTTTGGGTACTTTTCCTCTTCTGGGGGCGTGTCCGCTTACAGGGCTCGGCCTACGGACACGCCCCCTACTGTCTTACACGGACCGTGTTGGCCTTAAGTGTGAATCAGCATGCTCTCATTAATATGTAGAGCATGCTGACATCACTCCATTTAACTGCAGCCTCCGTGTATGAGTTATAACTCTTACACGGAGGTTTTGTGAATCCTGCCCAATGTCATAGTATAATAGCAATAACCCACTTCTGGGTGTGGGTAATGCGGGATTTAACCACGGTTGTCTTTGTTTGGTCCCTCGGGCTTCGCCCTCGAGACCAAACCATGCCAACCGTGGTTAAATCCCACATTACCCACACCCAGGCGTGGGTTATTGCTATAATATGCAATGTAACATCATATGCAAGGCATGTATGCACACATGCCACATACTATAGTTTGCTACTCTATAGTATAGTGTATTGTACTGGCTTATGTGCTAACATGGACATTGCACCCTGTAGCTATCACACAGGTGTGGATAATGATCTTACTGCTGTGACCCTCCTGTTTAGGTACCTCTGGCATTTTGCAGTGGCAGCAGCCTGTGTCAGGTGAGATTGTTATTATTTACCAGGCTTGATAATGCACGGAACATATCAATTGCATGATATCTGCCATAACACACGTACACATAATGTATGGTGGTCCTGTTAATGGACACTGGTCAGATTTGCAATGCATCACACTGTTTACATATGTGAAACAATTGAAGACTATATGAAACACCTACACTAAACCTTCCAAACTGTCATTGCCAGATGTGTGGACAACAGTTAATACAATGGTGGAGGTGTGTTCCACTGTAGGGACAAGTACTACATATCAGCATTACACATATTGGGAATGCGAACAGTACTGTACAGAGAGCATATGTGTGCACACACTCTAAATATGTTGGAGCTGGAGTATGACTGGCCCACAAGATACACCCTTGTAGAGTATACCCTTGCTATGAATGTCACACAATGTCATGTGCTATCTGACACGTCCATGACATGTAGTGGGATGACTGCAAAACTGCTCAACTATCCTGCAAAACATGTCTCACATCCCAAAGATACCACCCTTTATCTTCATAACCCTGTCCTAAGTGGAGCATATGACATCTGTGGGTGTATGTCATATGGGATAACACTGACATGTGAAATAAGATGACCATCACAACCATTGGACTGAACATGTGAACACATGACCATGGAGGATGGCCAGAGACATGATACAACACACACAGTAGAAGTGATGTACATGTGTGTACACCCTGTTTAATATTGGCTCGACACAATACAACTATGGCCTTTGTGTAATGGTGATATTGCAGATGTGAACCAGAAAGGCTCATCCAGACTCTGCTAAACTTTGCTGTGAAGGAAAGGTTAGTTTGCTTTTATTTTTTGTATGTTGCATTACTTTATTGCCTTTCTATATTTTGAATACTGTGGTTTGTTTTCTTTACCTTGTGTTTTACTTGCATTCTGCTTTAACAGCATATTCAAACTTCAAAAGAGACCACAGCTCTCTCTCTTCTGAGTCAGGCAGATTTTTTTTCCTGCCCTCCCACCCAGTTACAGTTGTCTTTTTAAATGCCACTGTCTTTCTAGTTGCCTGCCTCTTATGTTAATCTGACCATATATCTCATTTCCTCTCTACTTTCACTGGCTTGTGTGAGTAATCACAAAATCATCATTTTTGAAATCCTTCCCCTTCAACTATTTAAATTTATTGGCCATCCTACTGTATTCCATAGTACCAGAATACACAAGTGACCACCCCTTTCAACCCATCTTGCTGTTTTAAAAATAGTAACTCTCCACTAAACCTTAACTTTTTAAACAGGTAAAACTTAAGTTACTTACTTTCACATCTAACTTCTCTAGTGCACACTGCAGTGTGCATTTTTTTTCATCTTACCTTTAAGCATCCCTGTTACTAGCACTTTCTCTAATACCTGCTGGAAAGCACTAGGAAGCCTTAAAATGATACAAGCACTCAACTCTCCTTGTTAATAAGGAGAAATTAATAGTAGGCACTAAACAGCCTATAATTGTAAAGTACCTTGCTATGGTAAGGGAAAACAGCACCTGTACTTTACAAAAAAAAAAGCACCAAACCAGGCATGTCCAAGGGTCAGCTTCCGGTGATTTCTCCTGTCCACCTGGTGAATCTGATCTGGGCATACTGGGACAATGCAGCAATTGCCTCATGTACACAGACAACCCACTCCTCCTACCACCCAACACTACAACCTGTGAAAGATGCACTTACATAGCCAAAATGGAAGCAAAGCTCTCTCCACCCAAGATTGTGCTAGACAGTCAAGAGGAAAAAGTTAACACCCACACTACACCTCAAGCAACACATAGCCCTTCTAAACCCACACCACCAACACCCACATATAGCAACACTAAATCCACATATGCAGAGGCCCTTAACTGTAACCTGCCCAAACAACAAGGACCTCTGAAGCTGAAACACTAACAAACACCAATCACAACCAAAGTGTCACATAGTTCACAACACCAGTGTGCCACCCAGCAACAGCCCCTAAGGCAAGACAGTGTACCTAACACTTTAGTCATAGGTGACTCTATTGTCCAGCACACTGATGTCCCTCTCACCAGGTTGAACAAGGAGAAAATTACAGTCAGCTGCCTGTCGGGTGCCAGGATCTGCCACATAATGCATGCACTCAAGTCAATCCACAACAAGTACAAATATGACTCTGTCATTGTCCATGTTGGAGTGAATGACTTGAGGCGTACCTCTCTGGACTACATGAAAAGAGACATAGAAGAGCTCTTGGATCATGTGGCCCAGGGCAGGTATGACCGTAGCCCTGAGTAGCATCCTGTCTTTGCCCAGAATGATACCACAATATCAGGACAAAATGATTGACTTCAACAATTGACTAAGCTTTTGGTGTCATTCAAAGGGGATCCAGTATCTGTCTGCCTGGGACAACATGATTGACGGACCACGATGCTTTGCCAGAGATGGTCTGCACCTGTCGCCCCTGGGATTCAGGTTACTGGCTAAGGCTCTTGCCACCCCTATAGTGCCTTTTTTAGGCAAAGTTCAAAGGACAAAACTACCACCGTAAGAGGTACAAGCATGCAAAATCTGAAGGTAATGCTACTCAATGCTAGAAGTCTAAACCTCAAAATGCACTCTCTCGAGGCACTCCTAAAAATGGAGAACATCGATATCTGTGCAGTAACTGAGACCTGGTTCAAGGCTCCAGAGAGCACCTCTGCAATACCAGGCTACAACTCTTACCACACTTTTTGTCCACCAAACCAGGACCGAAACACTAAAGGTGGAGGAGTGTCAATATTCACCAAGGATATTCACACCACCAGGCTAGTTGCCCAACACAATGCATCTGAAATTCTCCAGGTGCAACTAACACTAGGTAAGACTGCAATCCAAATTGTAGTTTGCTACAGATCCCCCACCATACCCCATGATTCTCACTACACCTTTCTAAACATACTGGAAAATATTAAGATAGAACCAAACACCCTAATACTGGGTGATTTTAACTACCCTGCCATTAACTGGGAAAATTACTCATGTACCAACACCTTTGCCCAACGGTTCTTGGAATTCATAAATTCCAATGCTCTGGATCAACTAATCCATACCCCCACCAGGGGCTCCAATATCCTAGACCTGGTCATTACCAACATGGGAAAACAATGCTCCACACCTATGGTCACCTCCTCATTAGTCAGGTCTGACCATAAGCTAATCACCCTTAAAATCCACATCCCACCTCCACCCACCCCCCCCAGTAAGGAAACATCCATAAAAAACTTCTCAAAAGCCAACTTCATGCTACTCAAGTCAGAAATGACAAACTTCATGACACCCATGCAGACGGGAACTGAAAGTTCAACTGCTGAATCCTACACTAAGGCACTGTATGAGCACATCCACTCATGCCATCCCAAATAGAACCAAGATGTTCTCATCCAAAAAAAGGAAGCAGGAATCTAATCTGGTGATCCCCTGCCATAAACAAACTTTACAACAAAAGGAAGAAACTGTTGCAGAAAAGAGGAAAATCCCAGGATGCAAAAAACTCCCTTACCAGCCTCAGTAAGAAACTGAGATCTCTCATAAAATCCTCCAAAGCTAGTTACGAAAATAAAATTGCCAAAGATAGTTACGAAAATAAAATTGCCAAAGATTCCAAAGACAACCACAAGGCATTCTATAACTATGTCAAGAATCTAAATGGCAATGCTCAGATCTGCTCTGAGCTAAAACAGAATGGTATTAAATATACCGATCCCAAGGATACTGCCAATATCCTGGCAGATCGATTCAGTACCAACTTCACCCCCCTCTCTCTCACCTCCTAAATGGCCTATCTCAAAACAGGAAGATTGCCAAATTCCAGTAATAACGGCCACACAGGTAAAAAACACACTCTCCAGAGCTACGAATACAGCATCCATGGGACCAGATGACATTACATGCTGTGTACTATATGAACTACAATATGAACTGGCACCTCACCTAAGTGTCATGTTTAATCATAGCCTCACCTCAGGTTTCATGCCCACTGAGTGGCGCAGAGCTACAGTTATCCCACTCCACAAGGGGGGATCCACCTGGGATCCCAGAAACTACCGTCCCATCAGTCTGACAAGCCTTATGTGCAAGGCCATTCAGCGTATTATCATGGAACTTATAAACAAAGACATTGGCAACCTTCAAACACTGGACCCCACCCAGTTTGGGTTCGTGAAGGGCCGATCTTGTCGCCTGAACCTGTTTGACTTCTTCGAATCAGTCTCCAGAGCCACGGACAAGGGTAAGGTGGTCAACACAGCCTATCTAGACCTTGCCAAGGCCTTTGACACCATCCCCCACTCTGGAATCATAGATAAACTTACTAAGCTGGGCATTAATCCCTATGTCACCCAATGGGTTGCTAACTGGCTTACTGATAGAACCCACACTGTAAAAGTAGCCAACTCCAAATCCAGCTCCAGACAAGTGACAAGTGGAGTACCTCAGGGTTCAGTCCTGGGACCGCTCTTGTTTGGCATCTACTTCTCTGAAGTACAGGCCAGCACTAAGAGACTCTGACTAACAAAGTTTGCAGATGACTGCAAACTGGGAGCCATTATTGAATCCCCAAATGATGTGGATACTCTACAAAAGGCCCTTACAGAAACAGATGCTTGGTGCCAGAGCCATGGGCTCAAGCTCAATGTCAAGAAATGTATAGTTATCCCCTTTGGGAAAAAACCTGTATCCATGAATTACCATATAGATGGCAGTACACTAAGCACCGAAAGTAAGGACACAGGTGGACAGTAGTCTCACCTTCAATAGCCAAATCACCACAACAGTCAGGAAATCCTTCTATGTGGCACACCTCATCACTAAGGGCTTTTCATCCAGAAAAAAGGAGGTCATTGTCCCACTGTACTCATCCCTCATTAGACCCATTATAGAATACAACACCCCGTTTGGTATGTACCTCTCAAGACATCTGCAACAACTGGAAAGGCCACAGAAATACCTCAGTAAAAGAATCACAGGCATAAAGCAGATGCCCTATGCTGACCACCTTAAAAAACTCCAGCTATACTCTGTCGCATATCGTCTACTCAGAGGCGATCTCTGCTTAACATAAAAGGCCATGTCAAACCCAGAGGTGTTGGGCACCCTACACTTAAAGAAATCCCAATCCCTCAGAGCCGCACGCTCCAGGGATCTAAACCTTGTCATCACAATAAACAAAACATGCTGGAGGGATAGGTTACTGACCCAGAGACTCCCCAGACTCTGGAATAGATTGCCCATACATGTCAAGCAGAGTGCCTCTTTGGCCCTCTTCAAAAGGAACCTTGATGATTGGATGGGAAAAAGGAAATTCACCCCGGGGATCACGTCAGTCGCCCTGCTAGACAGGGGTCCAGGGAAGTAAATAGTGTGGGAAGAAATAGCCAGGGAATTGTTATGGCTAGACTTGTATATGCCCTAGGGCTGACAGCCTAGTACCAACCTATGAACCTATGAACCTATGAAACACTAAACATCATACAGACCTGGGAACAGCTTGTGTAGGCATAAAAGGAAACCGCCACATAACATGTCTTGAACATCTTGAGTGTGTCACGACATAGAAGCATTCACCTATACAGTATCCAAATACATACATGTGTTACACATACATCCACATCAAGCCACAGATACAGTACATTCACCTTGCTGGTGTCAGACATCACTGTCATGCCTGATCCTCGTGTGTGAGGTACATAGATGGCATGTGGGACACAAAGTACTGCTAAGTTAGCCATGTGTGGGCATAGTTGCCAGGCCAGTAATATGGTTGCAGATGTGCAGGGGTGTCATCTGTATACCCTTCTGTGACCTGTGCCACACATTCCACATTATGTGTGGGGTCATTTACTGCACTGTTATAACTTGTTGATACTTGTTAACCTCTGCTATCTCTGAAAAAACAAACAAAAAAAAAAATCTTGCTTTTTTCCCACTTTTCTGAGATTTAAAAAAGTTCAGTTACAGGCTTGCTGTTCTTCAATTGTTTGTAAATTTCTGTGAGGCCATTCTTTGCTTGGGCTAAAGGGAAGTCTCTCTGTTGATCAGTGGCAGTGAAAAACATTGAGCAGCCTGCCTGCCCCTGTGGGAGTGGTTACTGACTTGAAACTGTAGTTTTATTGGCCATTTTGGGTCAATTCCAAAACTCCTTCATTTTCCTCTCTTAAAACCCTCTTTTGCTTGGTTTTGCACATTTTTGTGCATAGCGCAACAGTGGGCAGTGCTGCCTAATTGGGTTTAAAACTATTCCTGGCTCCACAAAGTCTGCTCTTCACTTTTTCCCTTAGAACTGCTCTATCTCTCAATTTAAACACCATATTCTTCACTGGTCCAATTAAGTAATCCTACAAGTTAGCACTATTAAACCATAAGCACTACTTACTCTTATACTCTCTACGATTACCCTGTCCTCTATTGGTCCGTCTTAAATTCAGTTTCCCTATATTACTCTAGCATGTCCAAAGGTCAGTCAATGGTTTCCTCTCCAGTCCAGCTGGTGAATCTGGGAATTTTGAGGCAATGTTACAACTGTCTCATGTACACGGACAACCCTCTCCTCCTCCAAACAGGTTCAAATATATGTGAGAGATGCAACTATTAAGCCAAACTGGAGGCTGAGCTCTCTCATCTCAAAACTGGTGTAACCAGTCAGGAGGAGAAGGTGACCTCACACAACACAATTCCAGTATCACATAGTCCCACTACATCAGCAAACCAAACACATAAATACACAAAAACATACTCAGAGGCTCTAAATAAAAATCTACCTAAGCAACAGAGACCTCCAAAGCAGACATCCAAGCAAACGCTACCTCAAAACAAAACATGCACAACACATAACCCACAAAGTCAGTGTAACAAGCAGCCACAGCCCTTAAGGCTGAATAACACACCTGATAATCTTGTAATAGGTGACTCTATTGTCAGACACACTGACGTCCCTCTCACCAGGCTGAATAAAGAGAAGGTCATGGTGAGCTGCCTGTTGGGTGCTAGGATCCGTCACATAATGCAAGCACTCAGGTCACTCCAAAGCAAATACAAATATGACGCAGTCATTGTACATGCTGGTGTGAATGACCTGAGATATACCTCCCGGGACTACATGAAAAGAGTCATAGAAGAGCTCTCGGATCATGTAGCCCAGGCTGGTATGACCCTGACCTTGAGCAGCATCTTACCCTCACCTAGAATGATGCCACAGTACAAAGACAAAATGATTGATTTTAACAATTGGCTACAATTTTGGTGTCATTCAAAGGGGAGCCAGTGTCTGTCAGCCTGGGATGACATGATCGACAATCCACGTTGCTTCACTAGGGGTGGCTTGCACCTGTCACCACTGGGCTTTCGGATATTGGCAAAGGCTCTTGCCACCCCCATAGTGCCTTTTTTAGGCAAGGCTCAAAAGTCAAACCCACCCCCATAGACAGCACAAGGAACAAGAAACTAAGATTAATGCTGCTAAATGCCAGAAGTCTTAACCTCAAGATGCATGCACTCAAAGCTCTCCTCAGTATGGAGAACATCGATATCTGTGCAGTGACAGAAACCTGATTCAAGGCTCCAGAGAGCACCCCAGCACTACCAGGCTATACCTCATATCATGCTTTTCGGCCCCAAAACCCGGACCGAACCACAAAAGGAGGGAGAGTTTCCATATTTATCAAGGATATCCACACCTCCAGGTTAGTGGCATTGCACGAAGTATCGGAGACCATCCATGTGCAACTAACAGTGGGCAAGACTGATTTTCAGTTTATAGCATCCTACAGACCACCCTCTCAAAGTCAGGAATCCCACTCGGCTTTCCTGAAAACATTGGAGAACATGAAGATCTCTCCGAACACCATTATATTGGGTGACTTCAACTACCCAAACATTGACTGGGAGCACTACTCAAGCCCCAGCACCTTAGCCCAAAGGTTCCTGGAAATTATAAACTCAAATGCTATGGAACAACTAGTCACCACTCCCACAAGAGGGGACAACATACTAGACCTGATCATTACCAACATGGGGACTCTATGCTCCACACCAGAAGTATATCCCTCATTGGTAAGATCAGACCATAAATTAATTCCACTGGATGTCCACATCCCGACCCCACCTCCAGCCCAGAAAACCACAGTGAAAAACTTCTCAAAAGCGAACTTCTCACTTCTCAAAACTGAAGTGGAATCCTTCAAGGCCCCAGGGCCAGTGGAAACTACGGCCCAAATTGCAGAATCCTATATAAACGCATTCTACGGACATCTCCAGGAATGCATGGATCATGCTATCCCAAACAAAACCAAGACCCAATCATCCAAAGACAGGCGTCCAGTCTGGTGGACCCCTGCCATAAATAAACTGTACAACAGAAGGAGGAAGCTACTACATGATAGAGCAAAATCCCTAATAGGGAAGACATCTATGATCAGTACTAGCAAAAAATTACGATCCCTCATAAAATCGTCCAAGGCCAGCTTCGAGAGAAAAATTGCACAGGACACCAAAGACAATCATAAGGCTTTTTTCAGTTATGTTAGAAGCCTGGGATGCAACTCCCATACTTGTTCTGAGTTGATTCTAAATGACAAAAAATACACTGAACCCACAGACATTGCCAATATCCTGGCAGACAGGTTCAGTGCAAACTTCTACCCCCCCAAAAGAGCAAGTATCTATCCCGGCAGAGGGCTGCCTCCCAAACATCTCTGATGCTCAGGTGAAGGCTGCCCTCTCCAAAGAAAAAAACACTGCTTCCATGGGACCAGATGGCGTCCCAGGTTGCGTCCTACATGAACTCCAAGAGGAACTAATCCCTCAAATAAAACAGCTATACAATCTCAGCCTCACTACAGGATATGTGCCCACAGAATGGCGTACAGCAACAGTGGTCCCACTCCACAAAGGTGGAGCCTCTATGGACCCTGGAAACTATCACCCCATAAGCCTGACTAGCTTAGTCTGCAAGGCTATGGATAGGATCATCATGGAGCTCATAAACAAAGACATTGGGGACCTACAGAGACTAGATCCTACTCAGTTCGGCTTTGTCAAGGGCAGATCCTGACTTTTGAACCTGGTTGACTTCTTCGAAACAGTCACCAAAGCCATAGATGAAGGGAAGGTAGTCCACACAGCCTATCTGGACCTTGCAAAGGCATTTGACACAATACCCCACTCGGGCATCATAGATAAGCTATCCAGCTTAAATATAAACCCCTATGTCACAAGATGGGTCGCAAACTGGCTCAAAGTCATAACCCACAGAGTGAGAGTTGCTGGAGCCATGTCTGACTCAAAACCGGTCACAAGTGGTGTCCCACAGGGTTCTGTCCTGGGACCACTCTTGTTCGGTATATACTTTTCCAAGGTACAGGCAAACGTGGGAGGACTATGGCTCACCAAGTTCGCAGACGACTGCAAACTGGGCGCCATAATCAACTCTCCAGCTGAAACAAACGTCCTTCAAAAAGGACTCACAGAGACAGATAACTTGTGCCAGCGCCATGGTTTAAAGCTAAATGCCAAAAAATGTATAGTCATACCCTTTGGCAAAAACAATGTGCCCACAAATTACCACATAGTTGGAAACCCATTAAGTACAGAGAAAGTTATTAGGGACCTGGGGACCCAAGTTTATAGCAATCTCTCCTTTGAAAACTACATTGCCAAAGTGGTTAGAAAGACCTTCTACATAGCCCACCTCATCACGAAGGGTTTCACATCTAGATCAAGAGAGGTAATCGTGCCCCTTTATTCATCCCTCATCAGGCCCATCATAGAATACAATGCCCCTTTTGGGATGTACCTTACCTGACACCTGCAGCAATTAGAAAGACCCCAAAAGTATCTCACCAAGAGGATCAAGGGTCTCAAACAGATGCCATATGCTGCTCGGTTAAAAAAACTCCAGCTCTACTCAGTTACATACCGCCTACTTTGAGGCGATCTATGCCTGACATACAAAGCTATGCCAAATCCAGAATTAATGGACATTGTCCACCTCAGTAAATCTAAATCCCTTAGAGCCACACACTCAAGGGACTTGAACCTCAGCACAGAAATAAATAGAACTTGCTGGAGGGACAGGTTCATAACTCAGAGGCTCCCTTCGCTTTGGAATAGAATTCCAGTTCATGTGAGGCAGAGCACCTCACTGAATCTCTTCAAGAAGAATCTCGATAGGTAGATGGGGGATCGTAGGTTTGTCCCAGGGATTACTCCCGTGTCACTATTAGACAGAGGCACAGTAAACTAAACTTTAAAAAGGGCACAGTATACTCAAATCAAGGGGTGGAGTAAGCCATACAGAATCGGGCTAGGCTTATAATTGCCCCAGGGCAGATAGCCTAGTATGAACCTATGAACCTATGAACCTATTAGGGTTTATTGTGTATACACCTTAGTGATGTGGGTCACATTCCACATTAGATATGTATTGTATGTGAACATAGTCGTGGCTATGAACTGTGTCAGTAGCTCACATTGTATTGCAATTGTGAAGCCACATGATGCCCTGCAATGGCTATGCACATCAGCTCAATGTGAAGTATGTCCCTGCATATTTGTAGGGTGGGCAGACAACATTGCATCAGCTGAAGGCCCATGTTAGTATAACATGTCTCTGCATTGGGACACCATTACCGTACTGTAAATTGGAAAGGACACCATTGTGTTACACATGTATGCATGTCATTCAACACATCAGCAGAAGACATGTCATACTACATGTGATTGGTAAGGTCATACACCACACAGCAGGATGGTGTACTCTAAACCAGTGCTGATCTGTGGCACCATTGCAAAGTAGGGACAGCCATGTCAAACATGTGTATACAGCCACATGCACAATGTCTACAATCAGCTCAGGGGCAGGGGGTATAATGTTGGACAGACATGCACTGCTTTGGGGGAGGTATGCAAGCTAGGGCTCAGGCAAACATAGTATGCAGTCGACATACCCTACTCCTCATGTCCTCACACATAGGGGTGGTGGCCAACACAAAGCATCAGTGGGAGATGTACAAAGGTCAGTGATGGTCTGTTAACATGTGGTGTATGTTGCACACACCATGGCAGTGTGGTGCAATGGTGCAAAGTACATGCATTGTGTTTCAGGTATGGGACATAGGCTACTAACACAAATGGTGCAATACAGGTATGTATGCTAACCACCACTATAATTGTGTAAGGTGCATGTCATCTGCTATAACACATGCATGCTGTTGTGTGCAACTCAGGGATGTATAACTACCACTATAATTGTCTAAGCTGAAATTATAATTGTCTAAGCTGAATGCCATCTGCCATATCACCTGCATGTAGCATGTGTGTCTGTGTGTGTGTGTGTGTGTGTGTGTGTGTGTGTGTGTGTGTGTGTGTGTGTGTGTGTGTGTGTATGTGTCTGTGTGTGTGCGTCTCTGCTGTGTGTGTGTCTGTGTGTGTGTGTCTGTCTGTGTGTGTGTCTGTCTGTCTGTGTGTGTGTCTCTGTGTGTGTTTCTCTGTCTGTGTGTGTCTCTGTCTGCGTGCGTCTCTGTCTGTCTGTGTGTGCCTCTGTCTGTCTGTGTGTGTGTGTCTGGCATAACTTGTAATGTACAATTCTTGTCTTCCCCTCACAGGTGTTGATGTAGGTGCATTGCCCTCCTTCGGTCCACCTTATGTTAGTGTCCCCACTGACTCTAGCAGTGATGATGATAGTATGATTGAGGAACAGGCAGGGTTGTCAGGGGCTGAATCTGTGTCATTGCTTGCCATTCCACCTGTCTCCCCCCTCATTCTTACACACAGTTCCCCTGCCTGCACATATCCCATGACCACTGGACATATAGAGGAAGGACAGTTGGTGAGTGGTAGCATGGAACAGGGAAGTGTGGTGACTATGGAAGGTGTGCCTGCACACAATGATCCCAGTCAGCAGACTGGTGATGTCCCACACAGACGTCTGCCCAACGCTGCTTGTAGGAGGACCACTGGCCAACATGCCCCTGCTAGACAAAGCACATCACCTGGATTTACCAGATGGATGTTTCAGGCTGTAATGGAGGCACAGGCATGTGCTGAATTGCACAACAGAGGAGGTCTGAGGCTTCAGAGGGCTGCTGTCCATTCATTAACTGACAACTTCCAAGCACTTGCAAATGCTCACCATCATCTTGCAGATGTTTTGGATAGACAATTGGGTGACATGGTGGGAGTCCTTGACCATGGCATGTCAATCCGCGAGCATGGAATGTCTGTGCTGGAACATCTGGTGAGAGTGAGGCATCAGGCACGTGGATGTAGGTCAGCTACATTACCTGTTGAAGGTCTACATGAACATGCTACTGCACATGCCTGCTTCCATAGTGGTGGTAGCAGCAGAAGTGCAGCTGGTGCGGTGCAGTCCACACCAGGACACAGCAGGCCACGTGCACGTGGTACTGGATGGTCCCAACAGGGACACGATTCCAGTGGACATGTGTCATCTGACAGTACATAATCTGGACCTCTGCCTGTTAGTGCCCGTGCAACCCCTGGCAGGTGCAGATCACGTGGCCATGCTGTGAACTGTGAAACCTGCCTTGTACAGTCTGCAGCTGTCAGTAATACCCCTGTGTAGGCCAGCCACATCCCAGACCTGTGTGCATGCATACACATATACTGGAAACAAATGTAGGGCACCTCAACACACACACGCATAACATCCACACACGCCCAATGATATCACAGGCCCTAACACACACACATGATGTCATCCAATGGCACAGCCTAGGCTTCTGGCAAACATTATCACCCCGTGCATATGATGATGCCTGTGCTGCATCCCTGTCATCCACACCATCAGTGCAGGGACATTTTCATATGGTCTGATGCACAGGGTGAACATACTAGGTAGACAATTGTAGATTAATATTGCTGAGTAATGTTGACAGGCAGCAGACATGCCATGTATTACAGTTTTAGAATGCATTTTGTACTTTTGACAGTATGTATCATGTATAACAACACTAACAGCATGTTGATCTTGACGTTCTGCCTTCCTCTTTCAGGTGTAGTTGCATGTGCCAGGGGATGTCGGTGTTTGCGGGTGTCCCATATGTATATGTTGACTACTCACAGGTCATTATGACAATATCTGCATGCACTTTGTAGCTTCCACATCACAGTTATATTCTCCCATGTTTCAAATATGTTTACTGTTATAATGATCCAAGAGCATGATAGCTGTGTAGTAAGCTAGTGTGTTCAGAGCCATCACATCCATAGTGGGTGGCATCACAGGTATAGTTACCTGGAGTGAGGATGAGGTAAAAGAGTGGTATGCCGGATGACACGGGTAAAGGCCAGTGGAAATAGTGGCTTCTCATTGGGAAGTGGTAATACCCACTGCCATGACAGCATGCAAACACAGACACACACACACACTCACAGATTCACAGACACAGCAACACACACTCTGACACATGCACACAGTTGTCAGTGTTCGGATGAGAACCCCTGTCTATGTGCATATCATCATTATAGTATTACACAATTACAAGATGCGCCACAGAGATTACACATGTACAGGTAGTTGGAATGGCCTAAGATCAAGGACATCGACAGGGATACTAAAGTGTAGTGAGTGTATGTGGGGAGGGGAGTCCATCAGTAGGATATGTAACAATAGGTCACACCCCAGGGTGTACATGTTAACAGGCGGTTAGAATGCCTGTCTACGACTGATGATATCAACAGGGATGCTAGATTGCATTGATTGAATGGGGGGAGGAGACATTAACATTTCACTATGGCAAAATACAGCCTCACTCCAGGAAACAGACAGCCATACACACACACACACACACACACACACACGCACACACACGCACACACACACACACACACACACACACACACACACACACACACGCACACTGTGGCATTCACAAAGATATACACCCATGTCACACACATACAGACACTTTACATGCGTGAGGTTTAACCACCTACCTATGCCTTTCTTTCTACACTTCACTCTGTACTGGTATCAACAACAGTATTCAGGAGCGTGATAACATGTGGGATGTATTCCCAACCATACGTGACATATATTGACACACACATCCAAATGTGCCAGTGCTGTGAATCAAACACCTGCCTATCTCATGATAGAAACTACAGAAGTACAGCACTATCGCATCTGGTACAATGCTTACTGACTCTTTCTTTTGACAACTGCGCTGATATATGCAAAGTATATGCACAGGGGAGGTATTACTGTTACAGGTGTCATGAGGTTTACCTTCAGTGTCACCATTACAGCATTCTATTCTACATTGTCTGTCTTCCACTTCAACTAACGAAACCTGACCATAGCAGTTACACAGGTTATTGTAGGACTGGTTGTAACACACCAGTGAGCTGTCCTCAGTAGTCATTCATCTGCAAAGAAGCCCCACCACTTAGTAGTCATGTCTAAATATCTGTCCATACCTCATGTATGGCTTACTGTACTTAGAGCATATCACCATATACAATTGGTAATGGTGAGGCTGTATTGCAACAGCATGATGTACTAAGACAACAGTCACCTTCAGACATCAGACACTGCACACACATGGAATCTACACAAACATCAATACATGTACGCATATACAGTTTACATCAGTAAGTGCACTAACAGGTCAAGAGGACATATTCCACACTTTCCCCATGCCATGTGTGAAACATAGCCAAGCGTTATACCATAATGGATGTTGTATTCATGTACTGCTAGGACACCACCACTTTTGCAGAGTAGCCAAGTGTACATATATTGCAACAGCACATAGCGAGACAAACACAGCATTATTCCATGTCATGCTCCTACAAACTGTTACTTGACAGTGCCATGGTGAAGCAAGGGCACTGTAATGGTCAACAGTGAGCACATCATATTTGCCCCACACACACACACACACACACACACACACACACACACACACACACACACACACACACACACACACACACACCTCATGTTTACTGGAGGAGTGCCAGCAATGTGCTCTGTTAGAGCTAGGCAGTACACTCATTCAAGCATGTGCGAGGGCTGTGATTTGTAAACATCTCACTCCAGCATGTACTGGCTATTGTGGTACTAAGGCTAATGTCCAGACAGCACACAGCATGCATGGCATGCAATTGTTGACATGGGGTATATGTAGGAGCTGTGCCCACATATGGCTGTACATGTCATGAACATATCACCTGTGACTACTTAGGAGCATACAGAGCTGAGCTGGATTTCCCTGAGTCTGTCAATACAGGCCTTGTGTAGGTCCTATGGTCCTGTTATTTGGGTATGTTTGTAGGCATTGCCTTAGGTGGACATGTCTAAAGACATATATGCCACATGGAGTGTTGTATGATATGATAGGTGTCATGGGTGACAAGTAGAGAGGGAATATTACCTCTGTCAACATAGAAATCAAACCTTATGTACTGTTAGCATGCTATCTGCCATGTGCATGTGTGTAATGACTGTAGTCACCTGTATGTAGAAAGGATAACTAAAGCTATGGTAATGCCATTTATGTTGTATGAGTGTGGGATGTACATATCCAGGGCAGGTACAGTTAGGTCATATCCAACCATGAGGGTGTTGTTTACTGGTGTACAGCAACAGTCGACCGTGTTAATGCTAACAACATCCGGGGGATTCCGGTATGTGTACAACTGAGCTGGTTACAAATAGTGGTATTATTGCAATGCAAAACACTTTATGCAGCTGTGTCTGTACATGGGTACTTTGCACAGTTGATGTAGGCCTAGGTACAGGCCACCAATCGAGGGTTATCTGGTGGTATACCATACTATGTCATACCACATATGGATGTGTGTTGGTAGTCTGGGAACAAGGTGGTGAATGTATATGAAGATACAACCTAGAATGCAGCATTTGCCACTGCCACCTGTACCTGACTCATCTGTGATGCGTTATGCCAGAGTAGTGGTCTTTACATTTGAGTAGCCTTTATGAATATGTGTACACCACCACCTGGAATGGTCCATACCGCTGTTATGGCCCACATGTCTGGATCTGAGTTATGTGGTGACAGTGCAATTCAGCGCTACAGAGCCTTCAGCCAGGTGTTCCTCACTACACATATGTCAATATTCCTCACTGTAGGTTCTACATTGAGTATATGGATTACTAAAGCCACACATCTAGCACTGGTTAGCATAAGCATCCAATGCAATTGTCATGTAGGTGTCAGGGTGTTACTTCTGGGTGTAGGACATTTGCCTTGGAATGCGGAATATATGGATAAATGTGGCCTAGGTATTATCCACACACACACACACACACACACACACACACACACACACACACACACACACACACACACACGTGTAACATGAATGCATGCGCTTTGTGTTGAAGGCTTGTCGTTCGGTCATGACAGCCCAGAGTGACAGACACTGGACAACCTCATATTAACAGCAGGACATTGGCTCATTGTTTTGGTCTAGGAGTTGCCACTCATACCATGACATCACTGCATGTGGCATTAATGAGCTTGGTAGCAAATGCCTAATATAAGGTGACGGACAGCAGCAGAACTTTTGTATATGACCAATGTGAGATATACTTAGGGTAGCAGTCCTGTTAATAATGACAACTACTAACACAGCCTGGGGAGGTCATTTTGACACCTGCACCTCAGTACCATTACACAAGGTGGCTCACACATTATGCTTGCACATGCCACTGTTCCATGTATAATGCCACTGTCCACAACCTGCTATCAATGTATGCCTTTCAGGGTAGCAAGGTGTGTGACACATGCTGGAGGTAGCATCCACTTGTGCGACCCAGGTAACCTAATGTCTGTCACGTCCACACATGCATGAATGTGTATACATAACATATATATGTCAGTACTTCATGTACATGTATGCATGTGTATCACACAGCACAGACACAGATATATCATTTATGGGCCACATACAGCTATCAGGTAGTAAACCAGCATGATGTGCATATATACTGACAGGTAAGATGTACCTTGCTGTAAACTTGTGTGTTTACAATAGGAGTCCATTACAACATGTTCTGTACATGTAAGTGTTTGAGCATGCACACTGTGTCCTTCAGTTGTTAGAATCGGAGTGCATCCCAAACAGCCCTGTGCTACTAAGTGTATGAGCGTACCCACTGCACCTTCTGTAATATGAGTCAGTGCATCCAAAAAGCCCTTTGTTACTAAGTGTATGAACAATTCGAGTATAACCTTGTGTAGTTATAGTAATAATGCATCCCAAACAGCCCTGTGCTACTAAGTGTATGAGCATGCCCATTGTAACCCAGTATAGTGATAGTAGTTGTCCATTCCACAGATGGCCATACTCCAGTTCAGGTTCCTGTTGTGCTACAACTATACCTCTCACCTGCAGATGATGTGCCTTGTTTGTGCATACAGGTTGTAATGAACACCTACTTTAAACACACAGGTCTACAGCTATGTACTTCATGACTATCAGTCTCCCTGTTGTTGTCCTCAATCTTAAAAAGGGCAGTCTGATTGCCATGGAATGTGTAATCTCTATGGTGTGTCTTGTAACTGCGTAGTACTGTAATAGTGATCTGTAGGTAGGCAGGAGTTCTAATCCCACCACTGGCAACTGTGTGTGCCTCAGCAAATGCCTGAGTGGGTGTGCCAACAAATGGCTGAGTGTGGTTGTGTGTGTGTATTTGTGTCTACATCTTGTCATGATAGCGGGCTTTGCTGCATTCCAAAGAGATACTTCCTTTTGTACTGGCCTTTATCTTTGTCAACTGCTAAACCTCTCTCTTCTCCCCTCCCCACTGCAAGTAATCAGTCCTGTGATGTCACCCAGCTCAGAAGTAGAATCAGAGTATGTGTAATTGTATGTGTTCTGTGGCACATACCCCAACTGCATACCACTGTACTAGTTACCTTTACATAGGCAAGAAGTGTATGCACAATACTGGCAAGTGTGTGCGTGTTCGTGTGTGTGACTACCCTGTAGCCAGGCATACACATGTGTAATGTCTTTTAGCACACCATGGTAGCCATCTGTGGTGACCGGTGTCTACAAAGTATTGCATATTAATGGGAAAGAATACACAGTCAAGCACGACTACAGTTGGGTATGTTATTTTCCTGTGCAACTGTTGAGCAGTGACACAGATGTGGTCGCTGGGGTATAGGTCCATACCCATCATTCCCCCACCCTAACTCCACAATCCCTGGGGTAGATTACATTAGCCATTATTCCCCACCCCAAACTCCACATACACAACAACCATCCCTTCTCTGGTGAACTGCTTATGATTTAAATGTTATAACACTAGAAATGTCTCTGTTTTGTGTGCATGTCAGTACCTTTGGAAACCTTCTGTGTCACAAAGGTTGTTTTGACGTATATATATATATATATATATATATATATATATATATATATATATATATATGTAGCCATGGCTGTGTCTGTGTATATGTATATGTATATAGATATATATAGATATATATATATATATATATATATATATATATATATATATAGATAGATAGATATGTAGTTATGACAGCTGTACAGATGTAGACTTGTCTTTGTTGTTTCACAGAGTACAGTACATTCAAGAGTACTGCACATATGTGCATAAAGTGACTGTCCCATTTATTTTCAGTACTTTGGAATACCTGTAGTAGGATGTGCATTATAGACTCCATGCAACATGTATACAACCCAGGTGACTTAGTGATACATCCAGTGACCTCAGTTTGCATAGTCCGGTGTTCAGGACCTGCAAGTCTTTTTGATACTGTCAATTAGGACTGCATAAGACACATTTAAGCAGGTGTAAATGTGTTTTTGTGACAGTAAGCGGTGGGTACACGCAGGTAACGGACATGTACAACTTGCAGTACACTTGGAATGCCCTTCTTTGGCAATCCTGATGATGTCATCCACCTACAAAAGCACCTCTGGGATTGTTGTAATCCAGTAATCTCCATGGTGTGCGCTGTAGCTGTGTAATGCTGTGGTATGTTAAACTAGTTTGGTAGGTGTTCTAATCCCAAACAGGTCAAGTGTGTGTGTGTCTGCCTGCCTGTGAAAGGAGTGATGCTTTTAGAGTATGCACACTCTTTACAATTCACATGACCATTTTTGGCAATCCTGCTGATGTCACCCACCTAGACATACACCTCTGGGAATGCCATAATCCAGTATTCTCCGTAGCTCATGCTGTAAGTGTGTATTGCTGTAGTGTGATAAACTAGTTAGGTAGGGGTTTTATTACAAGAGAGGCCAAATGTGTGTGTCTCTGTCTGCCTGAGACAAGCACACTGCTTTTTAGAGTATGCACACTCTTTACAATTCACATAACCGCCTTTGGCAATCTTGCTGTTGTCACCCACCTAGGAATACACCTCTGTGACTGCTATAACCCAGTAATCTCCATAGCAAGTGCTGTAACTGTGTAGTGCTGTAGTGTGATACACTAGTTAGTTAGGGATTTTATTCCAAGACATGATAGGTGTGTGTGTGTGTTTGACTGTCAGAGCCTGTGTGGAGGTGGTTGTGAGTGTCTAACCACTGGACATGTTGGGGAGCGGATTTTGTAGTTTTCCTATATGGTGTCCGTATTATATGTCACAATGTCCACCTCATGAAGAGTACAGATGTCAGTCAGCCAAGGGAATGTGTTGGCAAGCCATACCCCTACATCTGGCAAAAGGCCTGGTGAACAAAGTATGCAACCCTACTATTACCCGGAATACGTTCTGAACCCATGTGTCATATACAAACACACTTGCCTAGAATATCCCGCTATGTTGCTAGTACCCTGCACATTGATGACAGATAGTAGGCATGGTGTGATTGCAGTGGGCTGCAGAGGGCATGGCACCCTGTACAGCAGTACAATAGGCACATAATTGCGAACAATGTGCCTTCACTATGTTCCCCACTGGATGCCTGAAACATATGTGGTGCCATCAAATGTGATCCACAGAGGCCATACAGTGCCCTACACATGTGCCCTGTATGGACCGATGTTACTGACACCAGGGAATACCTGTATCATGCTATCAATGCAGGTGCAGGGTCAATCTGCTGTCTATAAGCAGGTCCTGCCACACCAGGCCAGTATTGGCATATCAGAGGATAACAGTCTGTGTACACAACATGTGCCAGCCAAACCAGGTACACCTGTACATGTCACTGTACATTATTTTGGGGCGTGCACATCCCAGGTAATGTCCATGTCAAGGACTATCAAACACAAACATGGCATGCATTGCAAAGCTATGGCCATACACAATGGTAACCAGGATGTCAGGACAGTTCATACAATACCCATCTGTGTGGGACATTGCAGACACTAAACACCACCACACTCCACACCATTGTCAGGTGGCATGATGCCAAGGATTACCCCTCACCCAGCCTTGTACAGTCATCTTGCACAGCCAACCACTGCACACCCATGAAACAATGCACACATGCATGTCAGTACTGGCACATTGTGTCTGCATGTGGGGTATGATGCTCCCAACCACAGTCACTCCCAGTATAACTCCCATTGGCATACCAACAGATGTCAAACATGTTCACATGCCCTAGCCCATAGAACCTCTGGATATTACCTGTGGTGCATGTAGTAGCTGTACATTACTGCAGTGTGGCAAACTAAGTAGTTTAGAAGTGTATTTCTGAGCCTGGCAAAGAATGTCAATGTGAGTTCATTAGAGAGTGTGGTTGTGTTGACAATGGCATCTGTTCATGTGAACAGCCATGTGTGCTACACCTAATGTATGTCTACTATATCTCTGTTGCAGATGTCGCTCACCAGCACACATACTTGTTCTTACAACACACCAACATGTCAGTTTTGTGGCACATGGAGTAACTGCATGCACTTGTAATAGTAATGACTAGTCAGTCAGGGGTTTGAACCCTTGTACTGGTAGGTGTGTGACAGATGATACTAAGGTTTTAGTCTCCAAGCCATTCTCTGATGTACTTTGCCTCTGCCTGTCCCTTCCACACACTCTCTGGTGGATGTGGAGGTGTACACCTGCTTAGCAGCAGCTTGTATTTTATAAGTGATGTTCATGATCAGGTGATGGCCTCTGCACCTATTGCAGTCCTCCTCTAGCTGATTGCATGAGGAACAGCTGTGATGATGTTCCCATAGCTAACCGCATGAAAAACAGTACAATATCTAGGAACATCATGTTGGTGTTTATTTATTTATTTATTTTATTTTACATTTGTTAACCGGGAGAGTCCAACTGGATACATGTCCATTTTCAGCGGAGGCCCGGGGAGAAAAGCTCCAATTACATAACAGACATATGAACATTGTTAATGCAAAAAAAGGAAGATAGTTGAGTTCTAAATACAATATAAAGATACATCACATCTTGGGAAAAAAAAAACAACAGCAACATATAAAAAAAAACATAGGTCAGTTACAAAGGCGAGGCACCTTGTTAAAAAGCGGTTAAGGATAGTGAGGTAAGAGAAGGGTAAATGATAGTGGTTAATCAGGTTTGGAACAGGGACATTGCCAGAGAGTATTGAGATGGGGTTTAAGCTTTTTTTTGAATTGTAGGAGTGAGGGTTCTGAGATGAGCATGGTCGACATTTTACCTACAAAGTTTGAGAATAGAGAATCCCCAGCAGAATTATTGGCTTTGGTAGTTTGAGCTAAGATCTTATTGGAGGAGCGTAAAGATTGCAGGTTAATATAGGGGTTAATGATGTTTTTTAGAGCTGGTGTTTTCTCTGGGTGATACAGTATCTGGTGAGCCATTTTGAGTTGGTTGAAATGGAGTTGGCTGGAAAACTCTAACCACCCTAGTTGCTTCAAGTTAGTGCAGTGGTGCGTTCTAAAGGTGGAATTTGTGGCAAATCTAGCTATGTGATTGTAACAAGAAGCAAGTTTGTTAAGGGTTGTCTTGTTTAAATTTGTAAAGAGGGGGGAGGCATAGAAAAGAGTTGATAGTAGGTGTGTGCTGGCAATTGTAATTTTAGCATGAGGAGTGAGAAAGTGTTTTACTTTATAGAGAGCCAAGCTTTTATTGACGGTTTTGATGGTAAGATTGAAATGGGTGTCAAATTTAAGGGAGTTATCAATGGTAACACCTAATAGCTTTGTGTGAGCTTCTGGTGATATAGTGATTCCATTGGAGGATATAATAGAGAAGGTGGGGGGAAGAGTCTTGTTAGTGGGTGAGAAAGTAAGTAGTTTTGTTTTGTTGGGGTTGAGAACTAGTTGTCGACTTGAGAACCATTTTTCTATTAGGTTGAAGGTGTCTTGGGTTGAAGCAGTGAGGTCTGCCAGGTTGGAGGCAGTGCTGATGATAGTCGAATCATCTGCATATTGAATGCATGTGGCATGGGGGGTGATTGTGGGCAGGACATTAACAAAGATGGTGAAGAGAAGAGGGCCAAGAATAGATCCTTGGGGAACTCCAAGTGTAACAGGTAGGCATGTAGATAATTTGTCCTGCCATAGAACAGCCTGTTGCCTATTGGACAGGTAGGATTGGAACCATTTCAGCGTGGAATTGCTGAGTGATAGTTTTTTTAATGTATGGAGGAGTTGAATGTGGTTCACCATATCAAAGGCCTTGGAGAGGTCTAAGAAAAGAGCAGATGATAGTTTATTATTGTTTCTGAAGTTATTGATGGTATTAGAAAAGGATAGTAGGGCTGATGTGGTACTGTGATTTGGCCTGAAGCCATGTTGGGAGTTAGCTAGAATTTTATTTTTGGTGAGGTGTTCCATCAGTTGTTTGTGGACACACTTTTCCATAATTTTGGCCAGGGTGAAAGTATAGCTATAGGTCTGTAGTTGGTTAGCTCTAGTGAGCTACCACCTTTATGGAGAGGAATAATGTGGGACATTTTCCATATGGTGAGGATGACTGCTTCTGACAAGTTACGGTTTATGTTTATTGAGACGGCTTAGGAAATGGCCTCAGCTGCTTTTGCAGAAACTCAGCTGGGAGAAGGTCAGCTGCTAGCTTAGTGGGTTTTAGTTTTTAAGAAGAGATGTTATAAAGGATATGGGTACTGGATCGAAGGTAAATAGATGATCTGATGTAGTTGTAGTATTCTGCTGGCATGGGTAGTGGAGTGGGCTGGTTGTTTGTTTGAATTGTGTGGCCAGGGATTGTATAGTTTCTGTGAAGAAACTATTGAATGTGTTAGCAATGTTTACAGGGCACTGTTGTTTGCAAGTTGTTGGAGTGGGATGGTTGCCTGGCCTGGGTGCAGGAGCTTGTTTAAGCCTGCCCAGAATTTTTGTGGATTATTAAGGTGTTTGTGTTGGAGGTAGAGGAAGAAGTTTTTTATTATTTAAGATCATTCTTTTAGTTTCATTTCTAAGTTGCAGGAAGGTTTGGTGGGTGTGTGGGTCTTTAGAGGTACGCCATGTGACCCACATCTTGTTTCTAGATAGGATTTTGGATTTTGTTTCCTTAGAGAGCCATGGTGCGGTTTTGGTTTTAGTTCTAATGGACCGTATTGGAGCATGGGAATCTAGAATCTTGAGGAAGGTGGTGTTGAAGTAGATAACTGCCTCTTCAAGAGGAAGAGACTTGAGTATTGTCCAGTTGTGGGCTTTAAGTTCAGTTTGAAAAATGGAGGCGTTGAATTTATTATTATTCCTGATTTTTTATGGTTGTAAGAAGGGGGTGATTTTCTTGAATTTGATAACATAGGTGAGTAAGTGATCACTCATGTCCTCTGGGTGAGTACCTGCTGAGTACTGGTCAGGATCTTTATTAGTAAGGATCCAGTCCAGGATGCTGTCTTTGTTTTGGGGTTTACCTAGTCTGGTAGGAGTGGATATGAGCTGAGAAAAGCCATGTAGATGTATGCTGCTAGATGGGGAGCTAGATGAGAAGGAATTCCAATCGATGTTGAAGTCACCTAACACTATGGATTCCTGGGGGTGAGTTTGAGTTAACCAGTGGAGAAAGTCCTCTAAGGTTTTGTTATTATTGTTGCCTGGGGGGATGTAAATACATGCTATATTTATGCTTTTATGTTTGTTTGGTTGAAGTTTTACAAGTAGAATTTCGGCATTGTTTGTTAGGAGGGTTGTGGAGAGGCAAGGGAGATTTGTAATGTATTTTTGTAGAGTATGGCTACACCGCCACCTTTACGAGTTATTCGGTCTGCTCTTAGTATATCATACCCTGGTGGGATTATCTGTGTGTCTTTTACTTGGTTTAAGCCAGGTTTCTGTGAGACATAGTAGGTCTGGGGAACAAGTAGCTAAAAGGGCATGTAGGTTGTGAATCTTATTGTTTACACTTCTGATGTTTAGATGACAGGTCAGAAGAGAGTTAAAGGGTCTAGAGTTTAGATTGAGAAGTGGAGGGATAGGGTGGAATTACAATTGAGTGGAGGGAAGGGCCAGGGTTGGGGTGGATATCACCATCTGTGGCTAGTCTGTGATTCAGAGTGGTAATGAATTTGAGGGCTTTGAGTAGAAGTTTGTAGTAATGTTTATCATTTGGCCTAATATTGGTAGGTTTGATAATTACATAGCGTTCGAGTTCTAACAAGGTGGGTGAGTAGGGAATTGAGTCATGGCCTCTGTTGTTAATTATGGGTGAGGGGTTGGTTTGGTAGCCTGGGTGGTGGAAGCCTATGTAAGACCAGGTTTCATATAGGGTAGCTAGGTAAGGGACAAGTAGGAGGGGGGAAAAAGAGTTAGTATGATAAGCTTCCTGGTTGGTGTCATATTCCGTTTGATCTTAGAGGGTGGTAGTGAGGTACAGGAAGTTAGTGGACAGTAGGGGGAGTGGTTTGAGGTTATAAAAAACAGTACTGGGGCGGGTGGGAATAGGGGCAGGGCGGGAGCAGAGCGAGCACGAGAAGCGAGTGCTCATGAGCCGGGTTTACACTAAGCCACTAGAGCCCAGGTTTCAAGATGTAACTCCTGAATAATTAACTTGCAGGTGAGTAATCGCATCTAAACAAACACCAGGTTCAATGCCTATGCTTTGGGAGCTTGTTTTACAATTTTATAGCAGTTTGCCTTAGTTTTAGAGTGTGTTCTGTAGTTTAAGTGGAGTATATTCAAACAAGCTTGGATTTTTTGTTTGGGTAAGCCTAGGAGATTTGTGCTAGTGCTGAGGACCCTTAAATAATACTTTACTTTAAAGTCTATACTAAAATGACCAGATAATGACCTGTTTTGTTTTTACAGGTTGTGGGCAAAATTAGAGTAGTCGCTCGAAAAGGGCGAAGTTCTTTTCTGCCTTACGCTGTGCAGGGGAAGACCTGGGAGGGATAGAGAGAGCTTGATTTCAGAGGCAGTCAGAAGCAGCTGTGTAGCTTAAACAACATTAGACTACCCGAGGAAACCCCTAAACTATGTTAGTAAAATCTTCACATATCTTTACATATAGCATAAATCATTATAACACATTAGCATTTTACTGCAACAGTGCCTTATGACTGAGAGTCAAAAAATGTTGAATGTTGAATATCCTGCTTCTCAAAAAATATACAGAAGGCTCTCAATTTTCACTCTAATGAACAGCTCTGCAAAGAGCTTGTCATATTAAAGTCTGGTTACCAAACACATTTAGCTATAGAGACACAACTTAGCCCATGACAGTCGCTGTGAGTGGTACCTGGATCTGGTATTTGGTAAACGGCATCACAGATGATATCTGGATGTTCCTCAAACAACATACACAGTGGGAAATAGCCTAAAGACAGGAGGGTGATGTGCCAGACATGACTACCGCATGTAAGTGCAGCTATGCTTCACTGAGACTACTGCCTGTTTAACAAGTTGTGTGTGGTAATGGCTATTCTGCATGTTTTAAAACTGACAAGACAGTGCTCTGTTTGTGAGGGACCCCCATCTGTAGGGCCATCTCTGGACTGGTGAGTGTGTGGAACCATTTGTTTCCTATGTTACTCACTGAACACACATCTGTGAACTGCAGGAGCATAGTGTGAGGACTACAGTCAGTACATGGTGATAGTGATGAGTTACTGCCATTGCATCCCTGATTGGACATATGTCACATGAAACAGTGGTATGACAGACACTGTCGGGGGTTCTCAGTGACATGCCAATAATGGGCCACTGTTCATAGCTGCAGTCACATCTTCTACACTTTGTACAGATGTCATGCAGTATATATGCATGTGTTGTGCTCTCTCTGCAAATGTATACCATCTATTGTGTTGGGTTGATGGTCATATCTACGCATACTGTTATAAGTAATCCGGAATGCTGTTGACTATTACTAAGCCATATCTGTGTTTAAACTGCAACACCATAGGCTGTATGGGTTTGGACGTCCCGGCAGAACCTCCTGTCCCACTTCAACTGGCCATGGCACCGGGCACCAGCACATCTGGGGCCCAGCCTTGGACCTCCATCTCTGTTGGCTCTGCACCACCTTCTGGTAGTACCGCCACTGAGGATGGGGCTAGTCCCCCTGGGAGCAGGTCCAGACAGGAACATGTCTGCTTTTGTACAGTCCTGAATGTGGTATGTAGGAGGCTCAATAAGGGGTTTTGAGGCCAGATATGCCAGCTCGAGGGCAGAGTGTCACATTTGCAGGGTGAGGCTGCCCCTACTAGACAGCCCCCCAGCACTGCCACCTTTGCAGCTGTTTTGGTGTAGTGGTGGCTGCCCATGGCTGGGGATTCCGTCCAACTGTTTTCATCTGGGGGCTCATGGGCTTGTGACTGCCAAACACCCCTCCCCGTCCGAGGTGTATCCCATCACATGTGTCATATTCTGACTGTGCATGCTTTCTAGTCTGTCATCCTACCTTACTTATCCTCTACGAGCATACCTACTCTCCTTCCCCCCACATCCCACTCTCACCCTACGGAAACAAAAAAAAAATTGGTTCCTAGAACAACATTTGTCCCATACATATCTGTCCATTTCACACACGTGTCCACTGGACACATGTAACCCTTTTAATATGCATCACAACATGCTCCAGTTGTCCTCACCCCTGTCTCTCAAGCATACGATCCTAGTATGTACATGACTCGTAAAGGTTCCAGGTACACGTGATCTAGATGACCCCATTGTACACACAACACTACTGGTCCCTCTATGGTTACCCCATTTACCTATATCATGATGATGATGTCGCACACAGCACCTTTCAAGAGTACTGTTCTCACATAATGATTGGACAGGAACTGTTATGTTTATGTAAATAACATGCACAGAGTGATGTATTTGGCCAATGTACAAAAGTTTGTGTGTATGAATGACACATGTCTGTCTGAGGGAGTCTTGATATTACATAGGACAATACCACTACATAATACAGGCATTGCTGGTGTTTCCCTTTTCATTCCTTTGTAATGCTTTGTTGTCACATGGGATGTTCCTGATATATCTATATATATGCATGTATCTATATCTGGACATAAACACTCACACATACATCTACATGATGGAATACATGTCCTATACTGTTGAATGACTGCGCTGGATGATATGTTTGTGATAAGGTCCGATGTCTGCATATCTGCCATGGCATAGTGGTAAATCACAATAGCTGTGTGTACAGGGTCCTGGTTTTGAGCCTTGCAGAGGCCATAAGTTTTGTTGCTGGGCAGAACAAGGCCATTGGATATGGAGTGATTAAGGCACATTAAAGCAGGAGTGTATGGGTTTGCAAGGAGTTAAGCAATGCTAACCTCCGGTTACAGTTTCTTGCACTCGGTTAGCCTCTACATTGCTTTACCAGTGTAATACTCGCATACTGGTGGCCAGACAGGCTTACAACTGCTTGCTCCCACACTTGCAAATGCACTGCATTTGGTTTTTGCATCTGACATTCACATCCCTGGGTGGGATTGAGGACTATGATATTACCTTGTGATGCCTATTACATCGGATTACATGCCTACAGTATTGGGAATGGCTGCCCATTAGGCAACAGCATGCTGTTTGACTGTACGGAATCCGCTGCCTGTCCAGAGTTTGATTCATATTATTGGTGTCTTCCTCTTACAGTCTTCACATGTCTGGCTAATACATTGGAACTAACACTCTTCAATACAAACAAGTAATTGGGTTTTGGAACCCACATCCTTCATCCGAGTCATGCTACTGCATACCTAATATTCTATCATCTTTATAAGGTTGTCAGTGGAATATGTGGTTTCTGTCCCTATCAGACCTCTCATACAATTGGGGAAATATACAAATTGAATCAGGGACACAGCATAACAACATCAGGGACACATTTAAATGATTGGTGCTATTAACCTGACACATTGACAGACTCAGAGCATATGAATTCATGCACATTTTCTGAGGTAAATGATGTTTATAACTCTTAATTGTTGTTATTCATTATGTGTAATTCACCACCTTTCCTTCAAATGTCACTAGTTTTAGGAGGGATTAAGTGGGACAGAGTTAGAAATTGAGTCAAAATCGGGGATGTCCCTGGAAATCGGGGACAGTTCAGAGGTATGGTCCCTATTTGTTCTCCCAATGGTTTATGTCCTGTCCAGTGGATTTGCTCTTATGGGTTGAGAGGTATGGGCATCAGTTATGCCAATTTCGGAATATTACTTACATCCCTGGGGCAGTTCTAATATGACTGTGCCAGTCAACACCTGCACACCTAGACCCATAATTGCATACCCATAGTTCCCCCACCTGCCACTCCTCTACAGCACTCATCCTTACTGTGGGTGCAGGTGGGATATAAACACACCACTACACACTGCCCACTATCCCCGTGTCGGGACACATGTACATTGTGTCGACCCATGAGTTATCAGGCTTGCACAACCTACTGGTCCATGTACATCTACAGCCTGGTTTGATGAGTCATTACCTGGACTGCCTCCGATGATCATTAATTTTTGGTGTCCCAAAAGGGACATCGATGTCTATGTTTCAAGATTAGACCTGGCAGGTCTCTCCCACTGGTAGTATCCTGCCGGTGGTCTAGAAAGCAGTGGTGTGTTTACTTTTATTGTGTGCCTGTATATCTCACTGTCCTAGCTAGGGGGTGGGGAGGGTTGATGCTATGTGTTACACATTTGTTTGTTGGACCCTTCAGCCCCATATGCATGGCCTGTGAACATATGCAACTCGTAACTGCTGTATCATATCATAGCTATATACATGTGTATATTTACAGTCACATATATATATCCATATACATTACTATATACAGATATATCTGCATATGTATGCATACATGTATATTTATATTCTGCTGTATATATATATATATATATATATATATATATATATATATATATATATATATATATATACATATATATATATATATATATATATATATATATATATATATATATATATATATATATATATCTATATATATATATAACAACATATGGGTCTATGGGTGTCTGCATATGTATATATTTATATGTGGGTATGTATCTGTATTCTGCCTCTGTATGTATACATTTGTACCATGGAGAGGGAGAAGCTTATCTCTATGTCACTATGGGTAGATATACACACACATACCTCTACATATATACATCTACAACTGGTTATTACGTTCCTTGCCATATAGATTACACTGTGCTGCAGTGGGACTCATACTGGGTGTGGCTGCTCATTGGGTGACACCTTTGCCCAATGAACACATTCGCTTACATCCCTATGGCTGTCCATATAGACCCACATCAGCCAACACCTGCACACCTAGACCCATATGTCGCTCACCATAGTTCCCCCCACCTGCACCTCCTCAACAGCAGCCATCCTTGCTCTGGGTCCTGATCTGTTCTGGACACACCACTACACGCTTCCCACTCTTCACTTCACAGGACTCATTTAATCCAATTGTCTCGACCAATGGGTCATCGGGCTTTCCCACCCTTGTATTCTGAGTATGTATACACCCCAGCCAGAATGTTCAGTCTATGACCTTCTTTTGGTCTTGCCAATTTTTGGGGTGTCACGCAAGGGACGCTCCTGTCTGTGTTCCAAGATTAGAATTCACAGGTGCACTGTGTACCCCCCCTGGTTGTATCCTGCCTGCGGTCTGGGGAGCAGAGGACTCTTTACATTGTCTGTGTGTATGTTTCCCGTGTCCGGCTGGGGGGGGGGGTATAAGGTCATGCTACGTGTTTCATGTTTCTTGCTTGGGCCCCTCACTTCCATTGGCATAGCCTGTGAACATATGTCATTCTTGTGTGCTGTTTCCTATCATAGCTGTATATCTTTGTATATCTACGTGCACACACACACACACACACACACACATATATATATATATATATATATATATATATATATATATATATATATATATATATATATATATATATATATATATATATATATATATATATATATATATATATATATATATATATATATATATATATATATATATATATATATATATATATATATATATATATACATATATATATATATATATATATATATATATATATATATATGTGTGTGTGTGTGTGTGTGTGTCTGTAAAGCAATGCATAACCCACGCAAATGCACTTACACATGCTTACTGGTGTTTATATATGCTTGAACCTGCTTACTAGTGCCTTAATCATTATGACACATGTCTGTGTGTGTGTGTGTGCGTGTGTGTGTGTGTGTGTGTGTGTGTGTGTGTGTGTGTGTGTGTGTGTGTGTGTGTGTGTGTGTGTGTGTGTGTCTGAAAAGCAATGCATAACCCGCGCAAACGCACTTACACATGCTTACTGGTGTTTATATATGCTTGAACCTGCTTACTAGTGCCTTAATCATTATGACACTGACACTTTTCTCCAGTTAACTTTTATCTGATATTTTGCAGGTTATACAGCAGACAGATGTCGCAATATGTTCATGTACAGATTACCGATCGTAAATGGTATGTGATGCAGTGGGATTCGGTATGGGAGTGTCTGTTCATTAAGCGGTTGCTCTAACCAATACACTATTGCTGTGCTGCTTCATTTGCATATATACCCATATAACCATGGCTCCTGGTTCCTTTAACACACACCCCAATGCCTCCCTAACACTGCAGTCATCCATTTTCCAGTTGGATTCATGGTGTATCCACACATCTACACAGTGGCGACTCCCTACTCCTATCGACCCATTCCATTGGTTGACTCACTCCACGTATCCTCAGAACTCCCAAACGTTTAGTCCACAAACTTTGGTGACATGAGCAACCAAATGAATACTATTCGCAATTTTTGGTTGTCCCACATGAGACATGCACGTGTTTTTGTCAAGATTAGACTCTATACTTCATTACATACTTACTCCCGTTAGCATGACACTACAATAAATCAATAAGAATGACTATGTGGTAACACACACGTTACACGAGAGCCTAATTATGTAAGTGTTCAGCATATTTCTTTTACATTTAGTAATTGGCATTACCATAGCATGCAGATCACAGGAGTGATTCCATTTGTGGGAAAATCCTCAAATTTGATTTATTTCAGCACAGCACTGACTTCAGACATTGTACACACTTCTGCGTTTTAGCAGTTTCGTCCCATCCCTCTTATGCACAACCTATTATTCTATCTACTGTTGAGGTTTGTAAGGGCACATTCATGCTATTTATGTCTGCAAATGGAATGAATGTTTTACAGAGACTGTACTTCTACATATTGATGTCTGCATGCGTGTGTGTGTATGCATATATACTTATAACGAACTCGCTGACCTCCATGGGGTGGTCCAATTAGAACCCACCCATCCAACCCAGGCACGTCTGTCTCCATAATTTCATACCCATAGTTCCTCCACCCCACCTGTGTTCAACATACACGCATACCATCCATTGTCCACTTGTTATCGCAGCCATGACACACCGCCACACATTGCCCTCTCCCGAGTGTTAGGGGCCCTACACGTATGTTGTCCCAACCCATGTATTCTCAGGCTCTCCCACCATTTAGTCCTTGAACATACCTGCCCTTGCTTGTGTAATGGTCGGATGGCCAAATGGTAAATCAATTTTTGGGTAAAGTAGACTTAGCAGATCAACAATGCTGCTTCCTCTGGTATTATCCTGCCTGTGGTGTGAGTAGCAGTGCTTTGCTCACTCCTGCCCAGCTTGATATGATATACGCTGACAGCGCTATATAATACTGGGGTTGCTGTTGATTCCTTTCTCGTTCCTTTTGTATGCTTTAATGTTATGTCATTCTTTCTTCATAGATATATATATATATATATATATATATATATATATATATATATATATATATATACATATATATATATATATATATATATATATATATATATATATATATTATATCTGTATACACTTATATACATTTCCCATGCTGGGCACTGCTTAGACCCGCGCAAGTGTACTCAGACTTGCTTACTGGTACTTATATTTGTTTACTGCTGCTTATTTGTGCTTACACCTGCTTACTAGTACCTTATTCATTATGACAGTGCCACTTTGCTTGAAAAATATTTAAGTTAAATATATATCTCATGGGATACTCTTATGTCGGTTTTACAGCAAAACGACATTCATTCTACATGGAAAATGACATGTGCTATGGTTGGGCTTGAACTGTGAATGCCTGTTCGTTAGGCGGATGCTTTAAACACTACACTATTGACATTTACGTTGATTCCACATGTTTTTCTCTATTTGAATGAATATGATGTGTAAGCAATGCTCGGCGGAGGGCAGCAAAACACAAACATGCTGCTCTTTGCTTACACCTTCGATATTGCAGCAATTCAAATGTATAATACGGACACAGGGAATCTAATTGTAAAAGTTCTAGGGACAGGCCCCAACACTCCACTATGTGCTTGTGTGTTTACTACTTCGATTTGGTTTCACTGTTTGTGGACACTCTTGTATGCTTAGCGTACATTTCGGTATCCACGGACACTGAATTACTGACTTACTATTAGGGGCGGGCTCCACTAGTAGGCATAGTAGGTTTTGCAACTGTCGGGGCATGTTTACGCCTCCGTAGAGCACTTGTACATGCCCCCTGCACTCTCATATGTTTCCTGTGCACATCGAGGGTGCTGCGGCGCACCCTCATACATATTCATATGGCGCTGCTGCGCCATCTGTAGTGAGGAAGCTCGGTGCAAGGCTTAAACCATCCTTGCACACAGCTTCTTGGATCCTGGGGAATGTTTTATATGGGTAGAAATAGACATTTGCCATTTAATATGTGATAGGAATATGAACTGCCATGAAGTAATAAACTGACATACAGCTATAATCAAATCCATGACACGATGCAAACACATCAGCTACGGACAGGGTAATTATCTGAACATAACACATGGAATCTCATATTTTAACACATCCAGCAGTCTAAGAGCTGTTACATTAACTCTTCCACAGTACTGCCTTTACCCTGTATTCCCATAGTACAGAAGATTTAAGCACATTTGCTTAAAGGTAAACTGACGACTGCAGATTAAATTGAAATCTTCAGCTGTTGCAATAAAAAGTTAGACAGCATTCTCTGTCAATCAGCATTGCTGCTCTATGCCAAACTCTGTACAAATGCTGAGGATATAAAGTGAAGGCTTTTTCATACAAAGTTTTTGGCCATGTGTGCAATTTGTGAATGTATTTTTTACCAGATTAACCATGTGAAAAATGGGGTAGATAGGACAGTGGTGAAAATAGGTTTGGCAAGTTGAAGGTAGGACACAGGGGAAGGAATAACAGAATTCAGGGGAGAATCATGGGAGACCACTGTAGCTATCTGCTTTTTCACAATGTAAATATACAATTGTACACACAAGTTCCTGACTTTGCAGAGTCACCACACCAGTGATATTTGATAACAACAGAAATGCTGTAAGGCCAATTGGATAAAATCAGTTGTTGTTTGTCATGGTTTACAATTGAAGTTGGTTTATGTGCTTTATAAAATATAAACAAACTGATTAACTCACAGACTACACTGACATACATGCTTACATCTCAAAAGCTTACTACAAAATAGCAGTCAGACTCGCAAGTGCTCAGGTATACATATAAATTAATCTACATCCTCCCTCTTTAACAAATTGCCCACAATATAATGACATTTGAAAAGAAATGTGCAGTTATACAGACAATAAGAAATAAACACAGCATTCATGTCCAAGTTGCCGTGTATCTGGAACATGGTCTGGAAATGTGACCTGATCTAGTGATATAGCAATCAAAACTGAGTTTAGCAACAGGGAGAGTCATTGGTGAACAACTTGCTTCAGGAGGTTCGGGATTCTTCTCAGGAACAAGGATCTGGAATGTCCTCTGGAATTGGAATGCTGGATAACTCATTCTGAGATATAGAGTCTCTCTCGCAGGTATGATGCTGCAATACATGCTCAGACACCGGGACCAAATTTTTCCAATTCTGCCTAAATTTTGCTCCTTGTGATTTCACAATGTATGATCTCAGCTCTGGACATACACTCTACATGACTCCAATCATATCAAAACCTTTTGTCATCTGCATCCTCACTATCTCCCCTTCTCATAATAGATTGAGCAGTTTGCTGGTCTTATCATAATAGGACTTCTGGGATAAGCACTTCTTTAACAGATGGGCTTTCACTAATTTGCTGTTCTTGACACATGGAACCAATAATGTACTACTAATTGATAGTGTAGTTCTGAATTGTCTTGACAAAGTCTCTGTACAGGTGAACCAAGATGTGTATCATGAGAAAGATTTCTGAGATTCAATAGATTCAAGAAAACATCACTACTTTCTCATTTTGACTTCTCTAGTAATTGTTTCACACTTTGAATTGCATGCTCTGCCAAACCATTTGACTGTGGATACTCAGGGTCCAGTATAATCCCCCTGCAGCAGCCTATGGCTGTAACAATTCACAAGGAGAGCCACAAATATCCTGGATTCCTCAAACGTCCCATGCTATAAATTTAACAACATTCTCTACCTCACTAGCCATGTCTGCAAAAGTCAAGCTAACAAAATATGTCTGAATTGGTGCCAAATGCAGATCTTGTGTTACTGGTATTGTGCAAAGATGCACAGCTTTGCCAACTGCATTTACTCAATTGAAAGCAAATGGATTCCATAGGAGACACCTTGGTACTACTTACATCACATAGCAGTAAAGCTGTGCAACATGGCATTGAAGTTTCCCATGTGTGATGCTAAACCTATTGACACAGGTTCTAATGCTCGAAAATGGCATGCTTAATGGCATGGCATTTAATCCTTGTAGCTTGGAAGGAAAAAAAAAATCGATGAACTGTGACTTATTGTGATGTCGGGACTTACACAATGTTAAAATATTATTATACAAGCTGGGAATCAAACTCATAGCATAAAGCATGCAAAAATTACAGCTTAATGTATTAATAGACATTGTCACAGGAGAACTACCTTTCCACTGTGAAAATTAGATGTATTGATTTCAGAAAGAATGGAGATACACTTCAGAGATGCTTATTTTTGTGTGGTGGGAATTCATTCCTATGTAAAAGTCAGTATTTCTGTTTGTAAATATATTTCAGATGTTTGCAGTTGAATGTGCTGATTAATACAGGTTGGTTTTATGTTGCATACATATTTCACAAAACATAACTGTCGTAAACACATAGCTTGGATATGGGATGAGTCATGATGATTATAACAAAAGTATTGCGTCCATCATGCATATGCAAGTGAATTTCATATTAGATATCATCATTGTCATGTCTAGGAAATTGTGCACACATGATCGTGATGTTATATGTTAAACATTAATGATATATACTGATGCTAAAGTTTAATTTTGCAAGGATTACCAATAAATTGCTTGCAAGAAACAATTTTAACATAAGCATTTTTCTTCAATGTTACAAACCAAATCAAAATGTTGTGAGGAAATGGGCTTCTTACACCCTTTGTAAAAAGGTATCTTCGAGCTGGATTTTAACCCTTGATTAGCTGTGTTCTTTATATAATGTTACTGCATTTAAACCGTGTGCCACAGTAATGGTTATGTCTTCTTTTCCTGGTTAGGGGTCACCACAGTGGATCACCTGTCTGCTCATGATTGGCAGTGGAGTTTTATGGTGTTGAGTTGCCAGCCTGGTACCCAACCTTCCACAGAAGGTAGACACATGCATGTACTCATGCCTAGGACTAATTTAGAGTGTCCAATCCACCTACAGCAAGTCTTTGGGATGTGGGTGGAAACCAGAGCACCTTGAGGAAATCCACACAACCACAAGGAGGACATACAGACCCCGCACAAAATGTAACCAGGTGAGGATCGAAACAGAGAACCTCTTGCTGTGAGGTGGCAATGCTAACCGCTGCACCACTGTGGCCACCACACAGTAGTGGTTATATGACAGGTTGAATTTCTCTAGTGAGTACTATCCAAAATGATGAGGAAAGTGCAACATTACCATGTATGTTTCTACTACCTAAGGCAGCGTAAACAAAAATGTTTACTTTTTTTTCTTTACTTAGTGAACTTTGTGCACTGCCAAGCTTAGTGCAAATGTAAATTAAAATGACAGAAGGTACATTCTGTGTATAATTGCAATGGGATTCCAACAATGTTTCATGTGCCTTATTTTTTTCAATTCACATGAGATACACCTTGTGCAACAGAGATAGGTATGTGTCAGGTGAAATTTCTCCTCTATCCAGAGTGCTGAGGAAAGCATACTTTTGCTAGGTGTGTCTGCACTACCTAAGGCAGTCTAAACTAAATTTTTATTTTTTTTTTTACCTTAGGTAGTGAAAGATGCTTTCTCGTTGCCAATATGAGAGCAAATGCAAATTAAAATGACAAAAAAAGAGAGAAAATGTTTATTGTGAATAACTGCAATGGGATCTCTAAACAGGATATGAACAATTCTTCATATGCCTTATATCTCTCAATTCATTTGTTACACTTTGTACCACAGAATTTGACATCTGTCAGGTGCAGTATCTGAAGTAAGTACTATACATGCTGCTGAACTAATTTTTTTACTTTTTCCTTAGGAAATGAATTGTGTTTTGTTGAGCAAATGGAAAAGACATTAGAAAAATATATGATACAGAAAAAAGAAGAAAGTAAATGAAATGTTATGAATGGGTATACATAGCAATAACCAGTGCAAGACGTATTTAAGTGAAACATTTATCCTTCTCACATCTCCTTGCAACATCAGGCATGTACTTTGTGGAACACATTATCAGACTTGTAGTTAATTATAAATAATATGAAAGCAGACAGACAAAAGATCACGTTGTTAGGAATAGCTGCAACAGTTGTGTTTTAAATGACAACACAATTATATCATAAAATACAATTAAATATGTATTCAGGCCAGACTCTTAAATTTATCATTTAAGTGGAATAAAACCATGTATAAGATGCCCTTTATCTTTAAGCTCACTGCATTTACACATTGTGTCACAGAGACAGTTACCTGTAAGGTATATTTTCTTCACTGAGTACAATCCAGAGTGTTGATGGCCACAGAATCTTGCTGGTCTGGTTTGCGCTATATAAGGCAACCAAAGCTTTTCACTTTTTCCTTAAGCTGTGAAAGAAAATTTCATGCTGTCAAGTGTTGCACAAATGCAGAAGGCAATATTTATCAGAAGCATTCAGATGTATTTTTGAGAATAACAACTTAAAGAGATATGAAAATAATTATACTGTGTATGTAACAAATGAGCACAGTTAGAAGTGCATTACAGTGATACATTCATCCTTCTGAAATTTCATTGCCACATCAGTAGTAACATGTTACAATATCAGGACTTTAGCTAATGCCATGAGAATGGAGAATGGCACAGGGAACAGCATAAATGATTTTGCTGTTCACACAGCATGCACAATTAATACTGACATAATTTCAAATTACTTATCTCTCTGTCAGTTTTAGTCAATACTGACCTTATTTGAGTTTCCCACATCAACACATGCATACAAGTGTTGGGATTTAGTATGTACTCCCTCTGTAAAATGATCTGGGAACAGGTTTTGATCTCTGCATCACATGTATGCTTTCTCTTCAACATTATGCATTAGAGATAGGAGCATGACAACTTTAATTTCATTACACAGTAGTGTTCAGACTGCTGAGGAAAGCACAACAATGCCAGTCTTCATTGTGCTATTGATGGCAGTCCAAATAAAATTTGTCTGTTTTCATTTTGAGCGGTGAAATGCAGTTCAATGCTATTGCTGCTGCCATTCAATGGAGCTCAATGCACATGGGACACAAATGATACAAGCAAAAATAAAAATAAAAAGGTCACATACTTTAAATGCAAATGTTATGTGTTTAAGCAACTTTATCTTGCTTATATGGATTTGAGCACTCAAACAAGGTTATTGACAACAGTCATTTAAGAGTATTTCCCATAGGTGCCACAGAGAAAGACATATACTAGCAAGGAGAAAAAGGGTGTAGATGTAATGATAATGTGTCATTGTATCAAGTCATATTGAAAGTGCAACAGAAACAAGTTATGAAAGCTAAATTTCTCATTTGAGAGTAAATGTCTGGATAATTGGGATATTGCAAACAGTTATGATATACATGTACTCAAACAATATTAAACAAAGACTGCAAACACTGCAGGTCTATCCCTTTCTTCCTGTATGTTACCACACTCCCTTATCTATTCCTTCTGAATATCAAGTCTATCTTTGTTTTATTGTCATATGTTATCTTTACCAATGCTTCAAAGACTTTCTTGGATAGGAAAAACATTTATTATCAAGGGGAGGTAAATGTGGTCATTAAAACCATCATTTGAAGGTTAGGACTGTCTGTCTCCTAAATCACCCAGTGTGCTTTCAGACTTTGTTGTAAGTCTACTCTCGCTGACACACACTCAGTAAGTGTACATCAAAAATGGGGGTCAAAGTAATTATAGACACCTGCAAACCATTAGCAGGGAACACTTCTCAATGCTTGTACTTTCATTACTAGGGCATGTGCATGTAATTATGTAGGTCCCTACACCATGTTTTCCTTTCCTTCACTTTAGTGCAGATTCTGGTGTTCAGGAGTGTTAATGATTTAACACCTTATTTGCATAGTCCTAGTGCTCATAGGGTTGATGCTGCATTATGCAGACTTAGTCATGTAGTTAATGCTCTTGTATCATACTAAGGAGACTGTTTTGTTTCAGAGAGTTTGATACTACTACAACTCAAAGCATTTGTTAAATTAACTGTTTTCTATATAGTTGTATTGGTAAGGTACATTGTTCTTTCTTACACAATGTACTTGAGCTGCTCCATGTTCAAATCACTCCCTTGCTAGCTATAGCCCCCTTTTATGACTCAGGAAACCCATACCATGGATATAAACTTATTAGAAACACTAACCATACAACCCAATACCATATTCATGGGTGACTTTAATTATCCCACTATTAACTGGGAATCATATATGACACCAAGTGTACAGACACAGAGATTCATGGATTTTCTAAACACAAACTCCTTGGAGCAGATAGTCAGTACACCAACCAGGGGTGCAATCATACTGGATCTGGTCCTCACTAATATGGGAGAGTGATGCACACCCCCTACTGTAATGTCTTACCTGGTAAGTTTAGAACACAAAATGGGTCTCCTTTGAAGTAAAAACAAAGCCTGCACCCCCAGCTAAACCTGGAATATTCAGGAACTACTCTAAGGCTAGCCTCATGCTATTAAGTGATAACCAGGCAAAATTTCAATTCCCCATAAACCTTGAGAACACTGCTGCCTATTCAGTACTGTTCACAGAAATCCTGTACAGCCATGTTAATAGCTGCAACCACCCAGAAGAAGTACAGAGCTAACACAAAAAACAAACCACAATGGTGGAATCACAAAATCAATAGGCTATATAACAGAAGAAATAAAATCATGGCACAAAATTAGGTGGTACAGCACCCCACAGGATAAAAGCACTCTCATCAAACTAAATAAACAACTCAGAGGACAAATAAAGTTTACCAAAGCCAAATTTGACATATGCTTTGCCTCCCAGGCCAAGGACAACTACAAAGCATTTGTTAGCTATGTCCACAGCCTCAAAGGCAATGCACAATTATGTTACTGTTTGATTCTCAGGACTTTTTTCAACTTACAAATTTGCAAAGGGTGGATTTCTACTACCCGTTGTTATGTTCTGTGTTTCATATTAGTGCTGGATATCCTCAGTGCAGTTTGGTTCCTCAAAAAAGGGCCATGCGAAAAACTAAAAAGTCTGGGAATGGGAAGAAAACAATGACAATGCTGATATGCATAGCTAAATGAAAGGATAGGATGAATGACTTATCACACATAGCCTGCATGAATGTTTGCATGTCCTCCCAATATCTTCATGACATTTTCTCATTATTGCAGTTTCCTCCTAGTTTCCAAAGCTATGCCAGTTGATTGTGTAGAGTACATTTTTTGGTGGAAACTGGGCTACTGAGGGCCGAAGGAGGAGAAGAGGGGGAAGGCATGCCCGAAGGCAGGTAAAGGCTAGGACTGTGATACTGAGGCATGGAACTTTGAATGTTGGCAGTATGACTGGCATAGGGAGAGAGCTAGCTGATATGATGGACCAAAGGAAGGTTGGTATTTTGTGTGTGCAAGAGACCAGATGGAAGGGGAGCAAGGCTAGGTGTATCGGAGGTGGTTTCAAATTGTTTTATCATGGTGTGGATGGGAGGAGAAATGGCATATGCATTATCCTGAAGGAACAGTATGCTAAGAGTGTTTTGGAGGTGAAAAGAGTGTCAGATAGAGTAATGTTTATGAAGCTGGAAACTGATGGTGTAATGATGAATGTTGTTAGTGCATATGCTCCACAAGTTGGGTGTGCGATGAATGAGAAAGAACAATTTTGGAGTTATGTGGATGAAGTGGTGATGACTGTACCCAAGGGTGAGAGACTGGTGATTGGAGCAGATTTCAATGGCCATGTTGGTGAAAGGAACAGAGGGGATGAGGAAGTGATGGGTAGGTATGGTGTTAAGCAAAGGAATGCAGAATTTCAGATGGTAGTGGATTTTGCAAAAAGGATGGACATGGCTGTGATGAATACACATTTTAACAAGAGGGAGGAGCATAGGGTGACATAAAGGAGTACATGAAGATGCACACAAGTGGATTATATCTTATGTAGAAGGGCCAGTCTGAAGGAGATTGGAGACTGTAAAGTGGTGGCAGGGGAAAGTGTAGTAAGGCAGCATAGGATGGTGGTTTGTAGGATGACATTGGTGATCAAGAAGAGGAGGATGAGTGAGAGGGCAGCACCAAGGATCAAATGGTGGAAATTGAAAAAAGGGTAATTGTGAGGTGATGTTCAGGGAAGAATTAAGACAGGCACTGGGTGGCAGTGAAGAGTTACCAAATAGCTGGGTAACTACAGCAGAGCTAGTAAGAGATATGGCTAGAAAGGTACTTGGTGTGACATCTGGAAAGAGGAAGGAGGACAAGGAGACCTGGTGGTGGAATGAAGAAGTACAGGAGAGTATACAGAGAAAGAGGTTGGCAAAGAAGAAGTGGGATTGTCAAAGAGATGAAGAATGAAGACAAGAGTATAAGGAGATGAGGTGCATGGCAAAGAGAGAGGTGGCGAAGGCTAAGGATAAGGCATATGAAGAGTTATATAAAAGGTTGGACACTAAGGAGGGAGAAAAGGACCTGTACCGATTGGCTAGACAGAGAGACTGAGCTAGTAAAGATCTGCAGTAGGTAAGGGTGATAAAGGATAATGAGGGAAACATACTCACAAGTGAGGAGAGTGTGTTGAGCAGATGGAAAGAGTACTTTGAGGGGCTGATGAATGAAGAGAATGAGAGGGAGAGAAGGTTGGATGATGTGTAGATAGTGAATCATGAAGTGCAGTGGATTAGCAAGGAGGAAGTAAGGATAGCTATGAAGAGGATGAAGAATGGAAAGGCTGTTGGTCCAGATGACATACCTGTGGAAGCATGGAGGTGTTTAGGTGAAATGGCAGCGGGGTTTTTAACTAGATTGTTTAATGAAATCTTGTAAAGTGAGAGGAGGGAGAATGGAGAAAAAGTGTTTTAGTACCGATTTTTAAGAATAAGGGTGATGTGCAGAGCTGTAGTAACTACAGAGGGATTAAACTGATCAGTCACAGCATCAAGTTATGGGAAAGAGTAGTGGAAGCTAGGTTAAGAAGGGAGGTGATGATTAATGATCAGCAGTATGGTTTCATGCCAGGAAAGAGCACTACAGATGTGATGTTTGCTTTGAGACTGTTGATGGAGAAGTACAGAGATGATCAGAAGGAGTTGCATTGTGTCTTTGTGGATTTAGAGAAAGCATATGACAGGGTGCCTCGAAAGGAGTTATGGTATTGTATGAGGAAGTCGGGAGTGTCAGAGAAGTATGTAGGAGTAGTACAGAATATGTATGAGGGTAGTGTGACAGCGGTGAGGTCTGTGGTGGTAGTGACGGATGCATTTAAGGTGGAGGTGGGATTACATCAAGGATCATCTCTGAGCCCTTTCTTATTTACAATGGTGATGGACAGGTTGACAGACAAGATCAGACAGGAGTCCCCGTGGACTATGATGTTTGCAGATGACATTGTGATCTGTAGTGAGAGTAGGGAACAGGTGGAGGAGACCCTGGAGAGGTGGAGATATGGTCTAGAGAGAAGAGGAGTGAAGGTCAGAAGGACTAAGACAGAATATATGTGTGTGAATGAGAGGGAGGATAGAGGAATGGTGAGGAAGCAGGGAGTAGAGGTGACAAAGGTTGATGAGTTTAAGTACTTGGGATCAACAGTTCAGAGTAATGGTGAGTGTGGAAGAGAGGTGAAAAAGAGAGTACAGGCAGGATGGAGTGGGTGGAGAAGAGTGTCAGGAGTGATTTGTGACAGACGTTTACCAGTAAGAGTGAAAGGGAAGGTCTACAAGAGGGTAGTGAGACCAGCTATGTTATATGGGTTGGAGACAGCGGCAGTGACAAAAAGACAGGAGTCAGAGCTTGACGTGGCAGAGTTGAAGATGTTAAGATTTACACTGGGTGTGAATAGGATGGACAGGATTAGGAATAAGTATATTAGATGGTCAGCCCAGGTTGGAAGGTTTGGAGAAAAAAACAGAGAGGCAAGATTACATTGGTTTGGACATGTGCTGAGGAGGGATGCAGAGTATATTGCAAAAATGATGCTAAGGATGAAGCTGCCAGGTGACAGGAAAAGAGGAAGGCCTAAGATAAGGTTTATGGATGTGGAGAGAGAGGACATGCAGGTGGCTGGTGTGACCGAGCAAGATGCAGAGGACAGGAAAAAATTAAAACAGTTGATCTGCTGTGGTGACCCATAACGGGAGCAGCCGAAAGAATATATATATATATATATATATATATATATATATATATATATATATATATATATATATATATATATATATATATATATATATATATATATATATATATATATATTATATATATATATATACATATATATATATATATATATATATATATTTACATATATATATATATATATATATATATATATATATATATACATGTATGTGTGGGAGTGCCTTCTGTGTGGAGTCTGCACATCCTCCCTGCGGTTGGGTGGGAGTTCGAAAGACATGCGTAAATGGGCATGCCTTCATTGAAGATTGAATGTTGAGCTGGCACCTCAGCATTTGTGAAAGTCTACTGCCAATCATTAGCAGATCAGAGTTCTGCTGTGGTGACCCCTAACTGGGAAAAGCTGAAAGACAAACAACAACAAAAACTATATATATATATATATATATATATATATATATATATATATATATACACACACACACACACACACACACACACACACACACACACACACACACACACACACACACACACACACACACACACACACACACACACACACACACACACACACACACACACACACACACACACACACACACACACAGAGTGTGTCTTCTCACCCATTTTCCCCTGATCATAGCAAACAAAAAAAAATGGACAGAAAAATATCACTTTACTTTTTTGGTTAACAAACACATTAGCAAACATGCATTTAAAACTAATACAGGGCCGGCAACTCAGCACGTAAAAATCTACTGCCAATCATTAGTGGACTGGAGTTCCGCTGTAGCAACCCCTAACTGGGGAAAGCCAAAAGGCACAACAACAACAATCAGACCATACCACAATTTAAGGCAAATGCACAGGTTTTGTGTGTGTGAGAGACTGTGGGGGGGTGGGGGATTCAGTAATCCTCTGTGTAAGACTAACCAAGTCTTACTCGGAGACTGCCGTTTAAGACTATGACGTCAGCGCCATGCATATTCATGAGGGCGTGCTAACTCAACTGGAAGGCTAACACGGAGCATGTAAGACTGCAGGGGGCGTGTCGGACTGCCGAGCAGTCCAAATATCCATACCCCTGCAACCATATAAATGTGAAAATGACAAGTGCAATGAGCGAGTCCGCTGAAATGTACACATAGCAAACACTACACATCCCCACATACTAAACCCCTTTGTAATTGTAAAATGCAAACTTTTTTTTTTATATAATTCCCAATATAGCTGCCCGCATTTGCGTGTGTTTGCGCAGGTGTGCCCATTGCTTAGCTACAGTTAGCAATTTCGACAACGAAGAGCATAATAAGAAATGTTTATGCAAATTAAGCCAAGTAGCAATAGCGTAGTGGTAGAGCCTTTGCACAAAGAGGAGGCATTCCTGGTTCTAGTCCCACCACTCCTCTTTCTATTTTATGTTTTAAATTAGTATATAAAATAATTCCTGACATATATGAATGAAATTTTAGTAAAAAGCATTGAAATGGCATATGTATTAGTCAACAAAATGTATATATATATAAATATAAGAAGGTGAGCAGCATTAAGGACATTGACATATAATTGCCCATGGCTAAGCAGCGTTGTACCCAGTGCAATATAACTGTCCATAGCTAAGCAGCGCTTTACCTAGCGCAATGTAGTTGCCCATAGATAAGCAGCACTTTACATAGCACAGTATAGTTGCCCATAGCTAAACAGCACTTTACCTAGCGCAATAGGTTTGTGCGGAGCTTCGCACCATGCTAACCAGTGCACCGGCGGGCAACGTGGAGTAACGTAGAGCAAAGTTGAGCAATGTCGCCCTAAACACATCCACACCCCCTAGCCTGTCTTGACAGTAGTAAAATAAAAAGCAATGACAAGGCTCGAACCCGGGACACTGTGCACCATAATCAAAGTACTAAGCCATGATAGCTTAGCATAAACATGCACTGTTAACATACATATACTTATAAATGGAAGTTTAACCATTTCTAAGCAGGTTTGCAGTTAGCTGAGAATTTTCAAAAATGGCCAATCACAAATAAGTGTGGGAAATGAGGCATATTTAAGCTCCATAGGCAGGAATACTTGCCATAACTGATTGTAGCTCCCATCTGCAGTCAGAATGGCCAGTGCTGGAGAGGGCACTCGCTTTCGAGTGCAACGCTGGGGCATCGAGAAGTCAAAATACATAGTTTGGCTCCTTGTCCACCATCATGAGTCAAGACTCCTGCAGGGCCAGTTTCAAGGGACAGAGTACAAAGCATAGGCTTGGAACCGGTTAGCTCATAATCTCACCAGTGCCACAGGCGTCCCTTGGACTGATGAGCAGGTCCGTCACCACCATGCAGACCTGAAGAGACGGAAGCAGGACTGACTGAACCGATGGATACAGAAGGCCCGTAACATGCAAGATGCCCTACTACTGAGTAGGTAGCCATGGAATGAAGTATGTAAGAAATGCTATTGTAGTCTATATAATGGATAAGTATGTCTCAATATCCCTTCATTTACTTCACAGCTGCAGGTGCCCGTGCTGCAAATCAGCAAGCCTATGCAGATAGGCTGCTAAGGCTGCGCCACCAGGCAGGTTAGTAATTATTCTGCATGTAATGTTATATAAAATAAGTGAAAGAGCCTGAAAAAAAGTGTTGTAGCCCAATAATAAAGCCATAAAATGCCCTGAATAATTTCTCTGCTTGTACTGTTATATAAAATAAGTGAGAGAGCCAGAAAAAGAGTGTTGTAACCCATTAATAAAGGTATAATACATCTTGAATAAGTCTTCTGCATGCACTGTAATATCAAATAAATGAGGGAGCCTCTAGAAAAGTGTGTAATGTAATTAATAAAGGTATAATACCTGGAGTGTGTCCGTGTCACTTAATTTGAAATGCTGTTGTACTCTTGATTATATAAATAGTACTGCTGTATTAAACGCTGTCAACCCACAGTTGGGCAGTCCCATATAAAGTGGAGGAAGGGAGTACCAGTAGCTGTAAAGCATATATACAGTCCTCGACAGTTGTTTAATGGCTGGCATGCATAGGTAAATCTGGCACACGAGTAGCTTGTTAATGTATTCCCCAGAAATGTGAGTGTGCTGCTAAAAATGTAGGGGGCTATAGAAATATAACTGAAAATGTCACGTGAACACATCTAGATATGTAGATATATAAATATAAATAAAATATATAAATATGTATCAGTAACATCTGCATCCTGGACAGTTAGTATGTCAGATATAGGTCAGGTATATAATGAACTAGCCAAACCCATTACACAACCTACTGCATGTTGCCTAGTGTAATAAAACATGTAGGGGATATACACCTGCAGTCAATAGGAATGTAGTGTAAATTATAAGTACATATAAGATGTTAATGAAGGTATCTTTTTACACCCTACTGTATGTACATAAACAATGCAATTCCACACCTCAATGGGTATGTCTAATCTCAAAACATTTGTTGGGACATATGTCCTATTGTTCTATAAATATCTGCATTTACTTTGATGCATGTGCCCTGTTCAAACATCACAATCTTGGGGGACTTTTGCCACCAATCATTCCTGCATGCTGTTGGAATGCCCACTGTCGTTCAATATATGCATGTGTTATGCTTGCTGTTCAACTGTTGAAACCCTAGTGTGTTGGGTTAATGGGAATATTACTGCATGCTGTTACAACTAATTTGGAATGATGTTGTCTATGTTGTCATTAAATACACCTAAACACAGAACGTATGGGAAGGCCAGTCCCAGTGGACCCACCTGTCCCTCCTCAGCTGGCGATTGCACCTGGTTCCAGCAGGTCTGGTGCCCAGCCCGGGCCCCCCTCCTCCGTTGGTCCTGTGCGACTTTTGGGTGGAAGCACTGCAGGGGATGGTGCTCATCCCCCATTGCAAGCGTGGGTAGAGAAGGGCCACTTGTCACCCTCTGAAGGGTCCATGGGTGCGTAGGGAGATCCAGCGTTCAGTCGCTGATCCCCTACGCCAGCTCAAGGCAAGAGTGGCGTGACTCACAGGTGAGCCTGCCCCTTTACACAGCCCCCAGCACAGCCACCCTCCAGGCTGTGAAGGTGCAGTGGTGACTGCCCATGAGTGGGGATCTCAGTTCCACTGTTACCATCTGTGGGCTCATGGACTTGCGATTTCCAAACATCCTTCCCCGTCAATTGTGTTCACCCACCCCATGTGTCATATTCCGCCCCTGTATGTGTCTTGTTTGTCTTGTCTGTTTACCTCCCCAACCTAGCTCCCACAGCATACCTACTTCCCCTACCTCACATTCCACTCTCACCTGAAAAAAAAAATGGGCGATCTGCTCTCACAAAAAATCATGCCCCATACATAGCTGCCCATTTTACACAAATGTCCGCTGAACACAGACACTGAAATTCAATTGGCAGTACAACATACTCCGTTGTCCTCACCCCTCTCTCAGGGGTGTAAGGTTTCAAAATTCCCTCCAAATTACGAGTATATGCACAGCCGTTGCTGTTAAAGAAATGGGCAGCTATGGACCTTCCCTACATCCATCCTGCACATCCTAAGCTGTTTTCCCTACTGTCTTTCCCTCTTTGTGCCCCTTTTTTACCACTTTCCTATCTCCCCATTTTCTTTTCTTTCAAAGAAATGATCGCGGGGGTTAGCGGGAGTAAGCACTTTTAAGCAGTAGTTACCGGGTTTGTGAGAGTGCGCGCTTGTGTGCGCTTAGCTAAGTATTGCAAAGTGTCACGCAAACCCGCGCAAACCCGCTTACAACTGCTTAAAAGTGCCTTAGTCACTCTGCGTGGCAGGGCCCTTTTTCTGCTGAGCAGCAAAATAAAACACCTCTGTCAGTCTTGAACCCCAGACCTTGGACACACTACACTGCATGAAGTACCACTAAGCCACAGTAGACATCTAAGTTGGTACTGTAATAAATATATCATGCATTACAATGAGTGAATGTAAAGGGAAAATAGGAATGCCATAACACAAATCTTGTTCTGTGGATCTTTACCAGCAGTTGTTGTGGAATTGCATGACATGACTGTCTAAAGAGATCCAGCCATTCTAGCAGGAAATAATTTTACAGTAGCACTTTACAACCCCCACACAGTATCAGAGCAGGATAAACACTGGCATATTTGAACAGGGCAGAGGCCATATTTCTCAACTGTGACTGCTTGTCTGGGATGTCCCTGATTCGTAAACAAATGTTAGCTGTGTCCCTCTGAATCCCTCTGAAAAGTACTGACGTTAGGCAGAAAAGTGGGGAATTACACTTAATGAATAATGTCAATAAGTAAGAGTACACACTGCTTGCACATCAGAAAAGGTGTATTACTACATATGCTCAGATTCTCTCACAGTCTCAACTTAATGTCTGTAATATATTACAGGTGTGCCTCACTTATATGTACCTTTCCATGAGGCTGTTCAAATATATACCTGAGTGTATCAGAGGCCTGGCAGAGGCAAAAACACACAGGCATATCAGCTTTTCTGATGTTACACACTCTGCAAATAGCTTTGGAAGGAGTCCCACAAGCATACCCTTATGCAGGAGTACAACACAGAAATATCAAAGGATGTAGCCATGTACGGGTAGCAACCAACTGTGACAATGCCAATGTTCCAGTGCTGAAAAGACCGGTGTGGTGCACAGACAAAGAATAATAGGCTAACCTATGGCTACCATCTGAATATGTCCACAGGTGGGAGCTACGCAGACAGACTACTTGCCTTGATAGACTAACAGGTACACAGCAACCCTGTATGTTCCGCAAGATAAACATCACACAATAATAAATAATGCTCTCTGTATTTCTGCACCCCTACACAAAAAGCAATATACCTGTGTATTCATGCTCTACCAAGGATGTAGGTAGGCATACTCAGTACTGAAATGTGTCCAGTTTTCTTCAGCAGCCTGTGCTAATGTCAACACACAAAAAAAACACAAACTGTTCAGAAGTGGGTAAATTAATATCTACAGTATAGTAGTTCACAAACAGTTAATGTGCCAGAAGAATACATTGCAATAACTACTTTTGTATGGCAGTTAATTGTCTAATTAGAAAAGAAAGTACATACTCCCATGTATCTTGTGTTAGCATTTAGAGGGGTGAGTAATATTCTACACTGACAAGTGTGTACTAGAAGCAGCAACAGTCAGGTTTGAGTACAACATGCAAATCACTGGCTACAACCCTAGCTTCAGATATAAGAAGTATACCAACCTTCTGACTGACACAATGGTGTCCACAGCAAACAAGCATGGGCCTCACTTTGGACAGCTGAAAGGGCTACACCTACCTAACTTAGCATTTTATAGCAGTGGGCTGCTATGACAGTGAGTACTGCAATTACCACACAGCACGCTGCATGCAATTATTAAATGGTGGGCACTAACTGGTGCAGAGGCCATCACATGCACATGTGCAGATACCTAGAAAAGCAGGCTGTAATTGCTGTCCACACATGCAATAATATCATTGCAGCAACAGAGAGAGAGAGAGAGAGAGAGTGCTAGAGAGAGACAGAGACAAAGACAAAGAGACAGAAACAGACAGACACAGAAAAAGAAAGAGCAACATCAACAGACAGAGAAAACCCAAATATATATATATATATATATATATATATATATATATATATATATATATATATATATATATATATATATTTCCTTTAAAAACAGACGGAACAAAGAAATACAAAGGAAATGTATGTAACATATATGTATTTGCTGGCATGTAGTAGATGTTTTTGAAGAGTACTAAACATACTGTGAATCATCCATATGTAGCAGCAGTACGTATCTATATGTATCTGTACATGTGCATAGAGCAAGGGACATACTGCAACTGTTTGTGAATGGTGTATATATATATATATATATATATATATATATATATATATATATATATATGTTGTTGAAGGTTGTTATGTGCATATTTCTATGTAGGTTGTAGTGTGTGGCAAGGAAAACAGCATGCAGTGCTGGTATCTGACATGTGGTGGTTAAATGCTGTGGGTATGATTTCTCAGTTTTGCAGTGTTGCAGCCAGTGAGGCCTGCTAAAGCTACATGTGCTGAGGACACCTTCAATGCATTTTGCACAACACTGTGCAATAATATTACATAACTGTATATCTCACAACTGTCGCATAATTGATATTCCCACCATGAAAAGTGGACTGTATATGTGCCTATATGTACATCTATATGTACAGCAATGGGTGTTCATATGTATGTGTGTATGTATGTATGTGTGTATATATATATATATATATATATATATATATATATATATATATATATATATATAGAGAGAGAGAGAGAGAGAGAGACATGGTCATACTTACTGTGACAAGGCATGGACTGAATACCAGTGTCGATACTGCAGTGCCATCCCTTCTTGCCAAAACACTGTACCCATTAACTACCACATAGGTGGTAGTCTACCTAACACCGAAGGTGTGATAAGGGAACATGGGACACAGGTATACAGTAGCCTCCCCTTTGATAATCACAGTGCCACACTAGTCATGTACTCTGTCTACGTGATACACGTCATCACAAAAGGTGAGTCATCTAGAGAAATATAGGTCAATGTTCCCCTCTACTCATCACACTTAAAACCCATTATAGAGTACAATGCCCCATGGGGTATGTACCTCTCATGACAACTACAGCAACTGGAAAGGCCACAGACATACCTCACAAAGAGTAATACCGGCCTCAAACAGATGCCCTATGCAGACCGACTCACAAAACTACAGCTAGACTGTGTTGCATACTGCCTACCCAGAGGTAACCTCTGCCTAACATACAGAGCTATGTCACACCCATAGCTGTTGGACATCCTCCACATAAACATATTACAATCCTTCCGAGATACACGCTCTAGGGCCCTAAACCTTGTCAGCTCACTAAACAGCACATGCTGGAGGGATAGATTCCTATCTCAGAGACATGCTATATTCTGGAACAAACCACGTATCAATAGCAAACAGAGCTCCTCATTAGCAGTTGTCATAAATACTCCTGATGATTGGTTGGGAGATAGGAAATACACCCTGGGAATCACCTCTGTGGCTCTGGTTGACAGGGGCAAGTGAAATTAAATTACATGTGTGTCAAAGGCCATGGTAGCAAATGGCTAGGCTGCTGTAGGCCCTAGGGCCAATAGCATATTACCTACCTATGACACGATGCACACACACATGTACTTAGTGCAATAATTGCTATGTGAGTTTGTCTGAGTGTGATGGTGAATGTGTTGGTGAATGTGTGGAAGGTCTGTAAAGATGTAATAGCTTAGTGTGAAATTGTTTTGTCATGGTAGTTTGTGTCCTAGCTGTGATCCCAGCAAAATATGTGTATGCTATTGCTAGGCAGAAAAAGTAGCATGGCATATGATGTGATGTAGTCCCTTGTTGTCGACTGTGTTGTCCAATTGTAAGCTAAAGCAATATATGTATGCTTAGTGAGTACTGCTGGTGAATCCAACTCCCATATGAACTGTAGTACTACCTGAAGCTGTAGGCCTAAACAGTACAGTATGGTGTATGTTCACATTGCTTGGAAACACTGTTTTGTGTGTTCCCTGTAGTCCTCACAGATTACATACCTCAGGCATAAGGTTTTGTAAGTAGTGACACACAGTATTGTATGGTACACAGGTAAAGCTCATCTGGGTTGGCATACATTTGTGTGTTGTATGTATGTCTGATGTGTGTGTAATTATGCCTGTACCATGCCCTCAATCATATCTGTGTTACAGGGTATACGTGTGTATCTAGCAACATGTATAGTCTAGTACAGCAGTATGCCACCTATATCAACAACTGTGCACATATGTTAGGCAGAGGTTTGGCATCAAAGACTAATGTGGTATACTGGTAATACTGTACCTGTACTTTACATTCATTGCAATGGATGACATCTTTCTTTATGCATTAGTTTGTTATATACCTTCTGTGGCTAGGTGGTGCATTATGTCCCATACAGTGTGCCATGTACTGGTGTATAGTCTTACATACGGGCTTCTCTTTGCTGCTGTGCAAAACATGGTTTGATATATAGAGTGTGCCAGGCACTGTCAGTCAGTTGTGGCCTGAGCACTAATATGTGGTATTGAACTTGTGTATCCTCTGACAGCCTATCGGATGCTATATATGGCAGTTAATTGATATCTGTACTTTAGAATGTTAAGTGTGCCACATGACTTGCTCACACATATTGTTTAATTGTCTTCCAGAGGCATGGCCCACCAACGCAACCCGTGTTATACAGCTGCAGAGGAACAGGAAATGCACAGCAGCCTGGTGCAGCACTACACCCTGCTGTTCTCTAGAGCCAGCCAGGACCAGCATGAGCGGACTGCACTGTGGCAAGATCTTGTTCATCGGGTAAATTACATAGGCATGCATAACCGGACATATGAGCAGGTATGCCATCACTGCAGTGATTTAATTAGACATGTCTGGCGGCATGCGCCTGATATCCGTAGACAACAGCTTGCCACAGGTGGTGGGGTAGCCATTCATCCCCCCCTCACCAGAGTGGAGGAGCTGTTCATAAGCATGGTGGCATCTGACCAACAACAGAAACAACAACATACATGTGTCATCATGGAGGCCAGAGCCACCCAGCATGTTGACATGGAGTGTGCAGGTAACATGACCTATCTGTAAACTACTGTTACCTGTATTGGTAGATTATGCATATGTGAGATGTGTACTGTGTGTTTAGCAGTTGTGCTGCCTAGTGTTGTGCAATACTGATATTTGGAATATAATCTGTATGCCTGTGTCCTGTCGACTGTTGTACTACTGTACTTTAGCAAACTCACAGTAGTAATGGCACAGTTGTGGCCACTGACAAACTGTCTCATATTCTTGTAGGTCCCTCTGGTGTGACAGCAAGGCAGCCAGTCAATGCTGGTGAGTGTGTTATAATTTAAATATTGCTAATGAAATGTGCATGTCATAGGTGAGGTGTAGGCCATGCACATGTACCACACCTACGCATAATGCATGCTGTGCATGTTTGCTGTGAGACTATGCACATCTCAGGAATGACAGTAGCTGCCTCAATCACATGCAATACACAGAGCAGCACACACAATTGTGGCAACACCGTACTGGACATTGGATAGGCATAGCTGATACACATGTACACAACATACACAACATACACAACTTTGTCATACGCAGTACACCTTAACATGCTATACACAGCATATCCAGACACCCACTGTAAGGTCACACTTCAGTATCCCACATGTCTTCCACACAGCACACATAATATACCTGAGGGGTAGAGGCCTATCATTGGGCTGTGCGACACTCTTCAACACATAACACATTCATGTTAGTCAATGATCCCTATTGGGCACCTTACAAACCCATGTAATGAGTGGCTGTGAGGCCAATCACTGAACAACAGCACACATGCATCAAAGCCATGTATACTGTTATTAACACAGGCTGTCTACACTTGCACTGCATGGTCTTGAGCAACAAACTTTCTGCACGTTGACATGTGTGATATGACTGTTTGCCTTGTGATACTATAACCCACCTTCAACCACTATTAAGTATGTTTTGGATTGATAGTGGTGTGTCTGGGTATCTGCTGTAGTGAGGAGTGTATTTGTGTGCATTTGTGCATGTGTGCATGTGTTCATGTGTTCATGTGTGCATGTGTTCATGTGTTCATGTGTTCATGTGTGCATGTGTTCATGTGTTCATGCGTGCATGTGTTCATGTGTGCATGTGTGCATGTGTGCCGACATCATGTACAGGTCGTAAAGTGTGTTTCCTGTCTCCCTCCCACAGGTGTTGTGTTAGGGCTGGTTCACTGCAGCAGGGAAACTGATGTGACTGAGCCACATAGTGATAATGAAGATAGGTGTGTTGAGGCACAGGAGTGTTTGTCAGGGTCTGTCATTGGGCCACCAGTTGACAGTACACAGCTGTCCACCCCATCCATGCATACAGTCATACTGCCAATGCATCCATCGCCAATGCCCATAGCTGAGGGACAGCATACTGTTGGCATTGGCCAGGACAGTGTGGTATCCATGGCACATGCATCCCAACACAGCAGACATACCCAGATGTCTGGAAGGGTACCACATAGGCAGATGTCCAGGGTTTCTCGTAGGAGCACTGCTGCTCATCATGCCACTGGCAGATGTGCCACAGGTCTGACAATGTCACGCATGTTCCAGGCTGTCGTGGAGGCACAGACACGTATGGAATGGTACACCAGACAGGGACTAAGGGCACAGAGGGCCCATAAAACCGCTGTCATTGACAGTATCCATGACCTAGCAGGTGCCATCCTACATTACAGCAAGGTCACTGATAGACTTTGGAGAGAGACATTAGATATCCTCAGCAATGTCATGTCCATGTGTCAGGACAGTGCAAGACGGTTGAGACATCGATGTGGACGTATGCTAGCAACATCAGCAGCTGACAGTCACCGAGGACGTCCCTCAAGCCACAGCCACTCTCGTGTGCCAGTACCAGCCCCAGCAATGTTGGGGGTGGACTGTCCATAGACTGTCCTAGAAGACCATGTGCACGTGGCTCTGGACAGTCCCAACAGGGACCTGTGTCCAGTGTGCATCCATCCACCTCTGGGGATAGTACCCAGTCTGGCTTAGTACCTGATAGTGTCAGTAGCATCACTGCCAGGCACAGGTACCGTATCCATGGCCAGAGATAGTGATCTCTAAAACCTCACAGGTACTGTCTGTGGCTGTCCCACAAATACCCATATATGGCAGCCACATGGTGGAACTGTGTGCATGCAGACACACACTCATACTCCAGACACCTAGGGCTAACACATACCCACACACATTACAACATTGGCCTGTTACAGTATACTTGCCCTCCCACACACACACACACACACACACACACACACACACACACACACACACACACACACACATAGATGTCAATTGGATGGCTCACTGTTGGCCTCTGGTGAACCAACAACACACCCTGTGCATATGATGAAACCTGTTCCGCCTCCTGTCATCTGTAACATTGATGCAGGAACAGGCTATGATGGTACTGATGCATAGGGTGTCTATATAGCAGTATAGCAATGTTAGCATGTTGTCAGCTGTAGAGTGTAATGATATGCTCTAAGGTGTAGCTGAGCAGGCATGATGCAGTAAAGCTATGATTGTCATTGTAGTGTTGTTTACACCAGTGTTGGTTCCAATTGTGAATTGTCTGGACACGTGCCACTTGGCTGATGTGTGCAGTATTGGCAGCATGTGTTAGAGAGTGGACAGTATGTGTGGGATGTGTGTAGCACAGATTTGCAGGTGTACAGTTGTGAACATGGTGGAGGTGCACTGCCTGCATGTACGTGCACAGTGGACACATGGCCAGGGTGACATGCTCTGTATTACACAGTAACACTCCATAGTTTCTATTTGTGGCCAATATGCATTGTACTACACACATTCCGGCACCTGACTACACATGTGTGCATGCCATGGTCTGACACTGTGCTGTGGGTGATACTGTTACTATCTGTCATTGTTTTGCATTCTGGTGGTATATATCACTTCAACAGCCTGACCATAACCAATCGTTAGATGATGTCTTGACAACTGACACACAAATGTAGGACACACAGCAACATTTGGATCCTTCAGGTACTATACAATGCCAGTAACCACTGGTATTCACCTGCACCCATTACTGAGACCACTCCTGTTTGCCATATAGCTCTCTTAGGTACAAGCAATCACATTAGGGATATGTCCGCCCACGTCTGGTAATGCATACTGTGGCCTATAATGCATTCTCCAGATGACACACACATACTCCACAAGTGTATCATACAGAGAGATGCCTGTTGTCAAACCCATGCTGTAAAGCTGTAAGCCAAACTAAGCATTGTCATCCACCTATAAGGAACATATTATCCCCTCAGTACCACATAAGTAGTAGCCACCAGCATGATGAACAGGTACCGATGTGTACATGCAACCAAGTGTTATGTCATCTCTCCTTTGTTAATCACATTTCCAAAGTTATTCTGGAATCCCTTGGTGGATCATATAAGCAATAAGGGATCTGCATGCATATCCACAGTTTGTTCTACACCTTTGAATAGTCATCATGGACAGACTTTGCTGCGTTTGAACAGGTCTGACATATACCTTGGCCATAGACACTCACTCACACATTCCAATCAGAATCGTAATGACTTTGTGTGGCACAGATGACCTAGGCCAGGGATCACTGCAGTGGCTGGCCTTGTCACAAGCATACAGATGTGACTTAAGGTCTGGGAAGCAGCAGCACAGTCTGGCAAGGATGACAGCTGTGTTCTTGGAGAAAGCAGGGTTCCCACACATGCAATCATTGAGGTCACATGTGCAGATATGTATTTGACACACAGCTAGCTCACATGTGCAATGCATACTGATATGTCATACAGTAGTAAAAGCAAAACCCACAACACATTGACCAACAGTATCACACACATATGGCTCACACACTCATCAAGTGCAGGATTCAATCTCCTACCTATTGCATGATACTAGAGGAGTACGCATTAACACAACTCGCTATTTACATTACTGACAGTTCTTTTTTCCACGGGTATATTTGTAGGAGGGTGACATCATCAGACTTGACAATGGTTAGATTACCACTTTTAAAGGGTTTCACTACTCTCCTAAAAGATGATTCCTTCACAACGGGAACACACACAGTTGCCCGGTGAAGGATTCAAACCCCTACCTAACTACATCATAATGCTAAAGAAGTACACATTAACACAACGCACTATATGGATTACTGGGAGTGTTCTTTTCCACAGGTTCATTTGTAGGATGCTGACATCATCAGACTTGACAAAGGTTACACACTTTTGAGGTGTTTCACTACTCTCCTAATAGGTTGCTCCTTCCCACGGGGAACACACTTGCAGTGCAGGATTCAATCCCTTATCTAACTACTAAATGACACTAGAAGAGTATGAATTAACACAACACGCTACACAGATTAGTGAGAGCTTTGTTCTCCACAGGTATACTTGTAGGATACATAACTGCTTCACGATACTAGAGGAGTACACATTAACACGACGCGCTATACAGATTAGTGGGAGCTGTCTGTTAATAAAGGTGTGTTCCATTATCGGTGGTGAGTTCTGCAGTGTTTTTATCGCATTAGTGGGAGCTTTATAATACACAAGTATACTTGTAGGATGCTAACATCATCAGACTTGACAAAGGTTAGATTACCACTTTTGAGGTGTTTCACTACTCTCCTAAGAGGCTGTTCCTTCCCAAGGGTAACACACACACACACAGTTGCCAAGTGCAGGATTCAAGCCCCTACTTAATTACTTCATGATACTAGAGGAGTACGCATTAACACAATGCACTATACATATTACTGGGTTTTTTTTTCCCACAGGTATATTTGTAGGATGGTGACATCATCAGACTATATGAAATGCGTTACATTAGGTGACATTAGTTGGCCTACATTGAACGAATGTCTAAACACTATGGCCATGTGATCATCAAAGGTGAGTTTACTATCTACCTGTGTCCCCAGGGTCATAATTACTTTCTCCGTACATGCTGGATTACCACCTATGTCGTAATTTGTGTGCACTTTGTATTACCCAAAGGGGATGACTATGCATTCTTTGCCATTCAGCTTGAGGGCATTTTTTGACACCAGGTATCTGTCTCTGTAAGACACTTCTGGAGGATGTCTGTGTCAGCTGTACAGTCAATTATGGACCACAGTTTCCAGTCATCTACAAATCTATTCAGCCTTACACCTGCCATGCTTGCCTGTACCTCTGAGCAGTATCGACTGAACAGGTGGGGACCCAGGACCAAGACCTGTGTGATGCCATGTGTGACTGGCTTAGAGTTGGACATGGCACCCACAACTATGAACATGTGTGTTTGATCTGTGAGCCACTTGGCCACCCATCCTGTGACATAGCTGTCCATGTTCAAGCTGATACACTTGTCCATGATGACGGAGTGGGGAATGGTGTGGTAAGCCCTTAGTGAGGTCCAGGTGTGGCTGTGTGGACTACTTTCTCCTCCATCTATGTTCATGGTAACTGTTATAAATAAGTCAACTAGGTTTGGCAGCCAGGCTATGCCTTTAGCAAGACAAAGTTGTGTAGAGTCCAGTGTCTGGAGATCTCCAATATCTCAGTGTATGGGTTCCATGATGATTTATTCAATAGCTCTGTAGACCAGGCTGAGTACACATGTTGGGCAATGGATTCCAGGTTCTGTTTTGGTACACCCTTTGCGGAGTTGGATGACTGTTAGTGTATGCCATTCTTTGGGTACATAGCCTGTGATAAACTTGAGTCTGGACAGTGAATGTAGCTGAGGGTGTAGTTCCTTGTGGGCCTAGTGTAAGACGCAGCCTGGGACAACTTACAGTCACATTGATGCTATGTTCTTAGCTTTGGTGAGGGCTGTCTTTACATGCATGTCTGTGAAGTCGGTGTCTCTGCATCCTTCTGTGATAGACAAAGGCCCTTTTGGGGTGATGGGGGGGGGAGTTTACACTGCACTTGTCCCCCTGGGTGTGGGCAATGAAAGTTGGTTTGGTGTATGTCATTACTTTTTTCAGTAGCTGACAGCATATTTGGAAGTTGACACCTACATGTCTGATATAGCTATAGAAGGCTTTGTGGTTGTTATTCTTACATTCCTTGGCAGTTTGTCTTTAGAAACTGTGCTTGTATTATTTAATGAGCGATCATTGTTTCATCCTAATAATGATCAGTGATGCCTTTCCTTTAGTGAAGTTGGCTCTATCAGGTGTTAGTTTCCTCCTTCTGTTGTCTAGCTTATTTATGGGCAATGACCACCAGATTGTTTTCTTATTTTTGGAGGAGTGCATCTTGCTTTTATTTGTGATGTCTCGATCCATGCATCCCTGTAGATGCTCATGGGATGCACTTGTAAATGATTTGGCAGAATGTATACCATTATCCTATAGCAAGAGGGCTTTGGGACTTTCCACTTTGGTCTTGGGAAGTGTGCTGGTTGCTTTTGAAAATGTCTTCAATGTGGTTTCATTGACTGGGTGTGGGGGCGGGATGTGGATGTCCAGTGTGATTACTTAATGATCTGATATTACCAGTGAGGGGTTTATCTCTGTTGTGGAACACTGGTACCCCATGTTGGCGATGATCATGTCCAGTATGTTGTCACCTCTAGTGGGCATGCTGACCAGCTGTTCCAGGGTGTTAGAGTTTTTTAACTCTAGGACACATTGGGCAAAGGACATTGTATACGAGTAATTCACCCACTCATTGTTTGGGTAGTTGTAATCTCCTCATATAATGGTGTTTGATATGACCTGTATATTTGCCATTGTTCTCCAGAATACTGAGTGAGGTTCCTGAGACAAGGTACATGATCTGTAGCAGGCTACAATCTGATGGGCAGCTTTGCCCATGTTAGTTGCACTTGCATAGTCTCCAAGGCCTCATGCTGTGGCAGTAACCTGGAGGTGTGGATATCCATAAGGTAAATGGCTACACCACTTCCTTTTGTATTTCTCTCATGGTTTTGGGTCCAAAGGTCAGGGTGATTGTGAGTGTTTTACATGGATCATATCCAACAGCTGCGTGTTTGACATAGCTTTGGATGTTACGCAGTGAACACCTATGAGTAGGCGATATGCAAGGGAGTACAGATGGAGCATTTTGCGATGGTCTGTGTATGGCATGTATTTCAGGCCAATAATGCTCTTTTAGAGGTATTGCTGCTGGCTTTCCAGTTGTTGTAGTTGCCTTGTGAGGTGCATAGCAACAGTGGCGTTGTACTCTTTTATAGTTCTAGTGAGTGGTGAGTAGAGGGGAACAATTTCCTCTTTTATTCTGCATGAGACAGATGCCACATAAGAGGGTTTCCTGACAACTGTGGGAATGTGCTTATCACAGTTGTATCCACTGTCCACCCGTGGCCCAGGGTCTCTTGTCACACTTAAAGTGTGAGGTATACTACCACCTATGTTGTAGTTCTTGGCTACAGAGATTTTAACAAAGGTGATGATAATGCATCTTTTGGCATTGAGCTACAGCCCATGGCTTGGACAACACCCATCTGTCTCAGTGAGGCCCTTTGGTACGATGTCCACATTTTAGTGTTTACAATGATGGCTCCTAGTTTGCAGTCCTAAGGAAACGTCAGTAGCCACAGAACCTCCATGTTAATGTTTACTTCAGGGAAGTAGATACTACACAGCCTGGGAACTTATCTAGTTCCATGGCTGCTGTGATACTGGCATCGGAGAGTGTTTTTTACCTGTGCAGCCGTGATGACAGCAACTTTGCAGTCTTCCATTATAGACATGCGCTCTTTCATGGGTGAGAGGGAAGTAAAGTTAACATTGATCCTATCTGCCAGGATGTTGCCAATATCAGTTGGCTCTGTACATTTAGTGCCATTGAGCTGTAACTCAGAACAGATCTGAGTGTAACCATGACATGGACCTGTCTGTTGGGCAGAGATCTGCTGCGTAGACAGTATGCCACTGAGTACAGCTTGGGTTACATTCATTCTTGTTGCATGGGGTAACTATTTGAGGCCAGTAATCCTCTTGTTAAGGCTCTTCATTGTTCTTTCTAGTTGATGAACGTGCCTTGTCAGATTCCTTGCAAGTGTGTTGTGGTAGTCTCTGGCAGGTCTGATGACTGCTGAGTAGTGGCTACCTCCTTTGACCTACATGCACAGACCTTGGCAGTTTGTGTGTACACATAGCAGGATTTTCAGACCACTTTGTGAATGTGTTTCTGGAAGTAGAGATGACTATACATGTTTGTCCATAGATCCCTTATCATCACATCCGTATTTAGCCTAAGTGTGTGAGCATGCCCAGTATGACCTTTCAGTATCTTCCTGCCTGACATTTGCTTCATTTGTTTAAGTGTGTGAGCATGCCCAGTATGACCTTTTAGTGTGATTCTGATTGAAATCCACTACATTTGTTGGTGTGTGTGAGCATGCACAGTATACACATTTATAACATATGTGTATGGTAAATCAAGGTGTATTTTTGCAGCAGAGCTCACCTTTGTGTCATAGATCAACAGGGATCATGCTGTGCCTGCAGGGCTTCCATGAGACACTTTGCATAGACCTATCAACATTTCTACATATGGGGGGGGCAGCTATTCTTTGTACATTTCTAACCGTGGGTACACCGGATTGTTATTGTGGGTGTACATAGGATGTGGGTTTCACCTGACACTTATACACATTTGCTGTGCCTGCACTGCTATGTACAGAACTATGGTGCCTATCATACTGGCTTGAGGCATACTAGTATACTACAGGTCTTAGCGTCCATTGCCACATATATTAGATTGTGACTTCGTAGCCTACACAACCCACATCACAATGCCTGGCCTGATGTTCTCTGTCTGCATAGGCATGTGGGTGAAGTTACCCATTTGCCTCATTAGCGGCATGATACTGCATTGCTTTGTGTTTGCATTAGTGTACAATTGTCCTGCTGTGTCTGTGCCACTGTAATGCTATCATGGCTTAGTGGTTCAGTACTGTGACTATAGTGCACAGTATCCTGGGTTCAAGCCCTGTCGCTGCTTTTTAATTTTCATGCTGGCCAGACCAGACTACTTAAGGTACAGTAAATCAGATATGAGCATGTTTAACTGACTTTGCTCAGCTTTGGCCGACCTTGGCCAACATTGCATGAGCAATTATGTTTACATATACTACATATTGCTAAAAGCTGCTTAGCACTGCTTTATATTACGTAAAACATGGCAATCATGCCTTAGGTGGTGATGCAGGGCTGCCTATGTTGGATGCACATACTACACTCCCTATACATATTTGGAAACAGGTAGTGTCAAGTTGGGCATCCCTTTTATTTTATATGCGAGTCAGTGAGAGGTATAATTTCCAGGGTTCCTACTGAGCCAGTGTATGTGCTATGCGTTGCCTCTTTGCCAAGGACAAGGCATGCTGGGCACGCCTCCTTCTGCCTACTGGGGCAGGCTCAGGTTGTTACTCCTCCGAGTCACACTGTGCCTGTGCAGGCCTTGGCAATGGTGGGGGGCTGTTTGGCCCTGCCCCATGCTGTTTCTGCTGCAGCTGTTTTCGCAGGATCAAATTGTGTAACATGGCACATACCATGACAATTTGGGAACATGTAGTTGGTGAGTACTGCAAGGCGCCACCAGATGTGTCCAGGCACTGGAACCGTGACTTGATCATCCCAAACACACACTCGATTACATTTCATGTATGTGCGTGTGCATCATTATGGAGTTCTTGTTCAGGTGTGTGCACATTTCTTTTTTTTTTCAAAACTGGTTTATTGTTTTAACATATAAGAGAAATATCATAACAATTGTATACAAGTAATTAAAAATAGGTATTATTATAATATTCAACAAAACAACTAAAGTATTTACAAAGACATCCACTACAATCAGATCAATTAATTAAACTAAAATACCATGCTATTGAAATTAAAATTTTTTAACAAATTTTGTAAATTATCCCATACAATAAAATAAGATGTTTTTCTGTTTGTTCTAGTCCTAATTGTGTTTATTTCCATATGGCACACTATATTCATAACATTATTAAATTCATTGAATGAAGGAGGTGTATCTGAAATCCAATTTCTAGTTATTATTTTCCTAGCCACTGCTAGAATAGACCATAACAAGGGAAGCTTAACCTTTTTAATACTTTGAGGTACAGGTGTGTTGAATAATATAAGAGATTTAGAAATAATGAAATTATCTGTAAAAGAGCCTGCAAAAATTCATTAATTGACTTCCAGTATTCTTTCAATTTTATACAGTCATAAAACATATGAGCCCAGTCAGCATTAATTTCTACATTACATCTCTTACATAGATTATCTTTATTATTTATTTTATTCATCATCAAAGGTGTATAAAAGATCTATGTAAAAATTTCCATGTATAAAGTCTCCAGATAATGGAAGGCGTAGTTCTATAAGCAGATTCAATATATATTGTTTATCTTGTTGATTTGGTGGGTCCCCATTAATAGAAGTGAAATAATTCCAGTATGAATCTACACTGTAAAAAGTTTCTTGTCTGATAACTTTATGTATGTATGAAAGTTTACCTTTATCAGAAAC
>NC_056730.1:1060453876-1060607398 GCF_019279795.1 Protopterus annectens | reverse complement strand
CTGTGAGGGCCTTCACCATTCTGTGTAGCATGGCACATACTATGAAGATGTGGGCGCATGTACCTGGAGAGTACTGCAAGGGTCCACCAGATATGTCCAAACAACAGAACCATGACTTCAGCATCCCAAACACGCATTCAGTGATGATTCTGGTTTCTGCATGTGCCTCATTATGGTGTTCTTGTGTGGCTGTGTGCATTTCTGATGGGTGTCATCATCCACGGTTCCAGTGCATAGCCAGCATCCCCCACCAGATGGCCATATGGGATGTCCCCTCTGGAAAATACATGATACACCTGTGAGGCATGCCAGATATGGGAGTTGTGATAGCTTCCAGGATTGCCAGCACACACATCCATGATAATGCCCTGGGCATTGCACATGACCTGGCAGTTGATGGAGGGGAATACCTTGCAGTTTATGTAGCGCCTACCCTGCTCACCAAGTTGTGACTTGATGTGTATATGTGTACAGTCTATTGCACCCAGTACTTCCGGGTAGTCCGCCACATGGTGGAAGAGATGCATATTGCTAGCCAACTCCTCCTGCGTTCGGGGGAAGTGTATGTGCTCATTGGCATGTGGTAACATGGCATCCAGGAACTGGTGGAGTACCCTGGATGCTGATGCCTGTGAGATCCCCATGATATCCCCAGTTGGCCTTCGGAAGGTACCTGTGGCTAGTATTCTCACGCTTACACATACCTTTGTGTCCACTGGGATGGGTTCCCCTCTGGTACTTCTGGCTCAAGGCATGGTCAGCACAACTCAACAAGTTGCTGTATGATGTCCCTGTCCACCCTGTAATGCTCTACTACCTCCAGATCATGTAACCCCTGGTAGGTTACCCTGAGTCTGAACACTTGTCTCCTCCTCCGGTGCCTGAGATGGTTGTCAGCATCATCCTCCACATCACTGTCAGTCTCCAACACATGCTGGTGAATCAAAGCTATGGCAGCCCCTAACATATACATATTAAAAGCTCCCCGTCTATATACACCAATGGTGCAGAGTGTCTGGGAATACACAAGTGTGTGTGGGGGGCTTTCACACCTTATACTATTGTGCAATGGATGATGCTGGTGTAATTGGGTGTGTTTGTGCTATTCCAGCTATAGGGTATCTTAATTATTGGTTTTACAGCAGCTACTGCTATTGTGGGGCCTTTGGTGTTGACTTACGCTTGTCTGCCGTGATTCATCTATTGCCTTTTACTTCTATTTTCAACCCAATTCACCTCCCATTGTCAGGCATGCATCCAGCTGCCGCCTTTCTTGTTTTCTGCTTCCACAACCCAGGATTGTGTTGGGAAATGTGTTATGCAGCTGATTTACAGCAAGTTTTCTTTGTTCTGCTGTGACAGTTCTCTTTTCTAAGCTGTACGGCACGTCACCTTTCCTGTTTTGCATGTAGCTGCTAGCAGCCTTGTTAGCTGTTGTCTATGGCCCACTGTAAGTTTATAGGTGTTAATTACTCATTTGTACTCCAATTACCATGCTGCAGCATTTCCTTTTTGTCTTCCCATATCCTTCCTGTTTCAGCTGTGGTGCTCGCCGCGCATATCCGTTTACCAGGTTTCGTGCGCGTTTTCATCCACATTCACATGAACTTTCGGTTACCTTATGTGCTCTCAGCTAAGCAAAGCTATGGCTACTTCCACAACCCTACCCTGAAGCGTTGCTTAGCAACATCCAACATGGATTAGCAATGATCCAATGTACTTACAGATACGGTGGCGTGCCCCTCTCTTGATGTCATGTTTACCTCCAGGCCACTCCTTGGTGTTGTAATGCTATGCCATGTGGTACATCCTTACACCGGTGGGATGTTTGTGATTCAGTATTACTTGACTCATTTACATGGCATTGACTGCTAATTCCTAGTTACTGCATGGAACACTGTCACAGACCCTTAGCAATCCTTGTGCCATGGTTGTGGTGTAGCATGCGTGCCATTGTCTACTATGGGGATATCATGAATTGCATTACATTACAGTTTTTAGGCATCTAAATATATTTTTATTATGATCCCATTTGCGCACCGATGCCCTGCAGTTTTACTTTGCGTTGGTGTGGCCATGAAATTAAATGTTATTTTTTTATATGTTGTGCATGTTGTTTTATGCCATTGGCTATATATTTAGCCATTGGCATATATTAACATTATAACACGTAAGTTTGTTCCGCTTTCATGGCTCCGATTTTATGTTTGATAACATGTAAACCGTTTTTTTTTTTTTTTTTTGGTTTACATTTCTACATGCTTATGCTATGCCTGCACAACTTCATGAATCACTATATACCTTCATTTGCATGCTACACTGCTGCGCATGGTGTAATTAGCATACATGCACCAGGAGCTGCGCAGCTCTAGCATACACTTGGTAGTGCACATGGAAACAGCTCTTACCTGAATCGCTCGACAGCCATATTTGGCACTAGATTGCCAACGCTACTCCGGCACATGGTGCAAGCTTAATGAATCCCGGGGTTGGTTTCTGCTGCGATTAAAATAGTTATAGTGTAAAGGATGGAACTGATTGTATTAAACATGACCATCATCATATGAGCCATCCTATGCTCTTTGGGTACCAAACTTGGTTTCCTTATTTTGTTGACAGTGTGTTTATTATTTGGCCATGAATATACTGGATAGCATGATGTCTAGATGTTTAACACTAATATTTTAAATATGAATGCATTTTTAATTTAGTTTGTTTTTCTGCAGGCACAAAGATGTGAAATGAAGTGTATTGGCCTGCATTTTGTCTAAGTCTTGTTCATCTGTACTGAGTACATGAGCTGCTAAAAGATTGCTTCCTGTAGTGCAGGATTTGATTCTTACAGCCTTCTTTTGTTTACTGTGTGACTCTAATTGAATCACCTTACCAGACACTGGTCCAGGAGTGCCACTAAAATGGGTCACAAGTATGTAGTGGGGTGTCTCTGGATGTTAGCAAATGACTATGCTGGTCTTTTGAATTCCTGAACCCTTGAAATAGCTACTAATTATAGTTTCACAATATGCTATTTGACTAGGAATCTGGCATGCCTTTTGCAGTTTTTTTTTGCTCGCTACCCACACATAATTGTTACCAGCCCTTCTGCCCCATCCACAGCAGGACTTCCAGCTGCTCCATGTCCCCCCATCAGAGTTAATCCTGTAATTGTTTGGGTCAGTTGCATAATGAAGCCAAAGTGGCTAAGCGCATCTGAGCTTCTGTCCAGGAGGGGTCTCACTTGGACCTACCCATTTCTTCCCCTGTCCTTTGTGGCTTGTGGTATGCACTGGGGTACACATACAAAGTGGAACTACAGCATATCACCCCACCTCCACAGCAGTTCAGCCAGGCCCTTTGCTACCCATTGATCATACCTTCTCTAGTGACATCTCCACCCTCTACTAAGGATCATCCCCAAGAGATGCCCACATACCACCCTCCCCTCAGGATTGACATGCCCATCCCTGTCTGCCTCTCCATCAGTCACCCAAGACACTAATCAAGAATGGATCACCTGGGACATAGTTGGGACATTATCCCTCTGCACCACAGGAGCAGCCCCATATCTCTTGAGGTTTAATGGGTTGCCAGATGCATTCCTTGCACTTATCTTGCAGTTCAGAGGGTTGCCAGAAGTATTCTTAATAAATGTGAGTTTCAAGGGATGAGAAGTTTACTGTTTATATAATGTATGTTTTCAATGTGAGAGAGTTTTTTGTTTAGCAAACAGCTGTCAATGATTTTGTTGTAAAATTTGAAATAAAAATGTTCATTTAAATCAATATCTGATAATTGAAAAAGTAAAGTGGAAAAATGTACATTGGCAGATTTGATGTGTTTTATTGTAACTGAGGAGAGACAGCCAAGTAATGGCATACTGGGATGGTTGGGGGGTTTGTTCATTACCCTGCCTCGGGCCCCCTTTGACCATGATCAAGTTTTGATTATGGATCTTGCCATTGCAAAGCTTGTAGATGACCACATTGAATGCAATATACATGAACCCCACCACTGTTATAGTTTAATGCCCATCTCTAAATTTCTACTCTGTATTATGATCTTTATAAGAGGTTCTGAAATTTCTCAGAGAGCAGTCAAATCCCTAAATCCAAAGTAGTAACATGAAAATTGGTGTGTAGACTGATTCCTGTCTGTGTTTACTTTACCATAACCAGAAGTTCACAGCTTATATTAGAAAAAAATCACACTAATGTGCCCTCATATGTGTGTGTGTGTGTGTGTGTGAATCTGGGGACTATAACTCCATACTATGGCAACACTTTTTGCTTTGGTAATTTTAGCAGAGACAAGCAGGGCCCTTCTTTTGACTGAATACTGAAGACATGTATAAATAATTTGGACCATCATAAATAATATGTGTATTTTCTGTGCTTTTTTAAGCTATCATTTACCTGAACCAATTCTAACATGGAGAAACTTTTTTTCAATAAAATGTTTATTAAAAATGAACAATACCAGACATAATCACAGTCAGGCATTTCAAGCAACTGTATCATAACTTTATCCTAATCATCATTCTGCAAATAGAAACTGTACAAGATAAATATATCAAATGCTGTTTACACCAGCAGTCGCAAAGAGTGTATGTAATTACTAAGGTACACACACAACACTAAGTTCATACATTTTAAGGCTTCCCTCACCTCCATAACTGGATGAGGTTGCATCTAATTAAGTTCAGCTCACTTTCTACTTGCTGTTTTCCATGGGAGCAGTCATAGAATCCACCCAAGATGCAAGCATCTTGCATAAGGATCTAACATAGACAAATGACTGGTACCAAAGCCACTGCATAAAACTCAGTGACAAGAAATGCATTATAGTTCATTTTGGGTTATCGGTCACTCCAGGAAACTATGTCATCAACATCCCCAAGGGATGACCCACTAGTCGGCGATCTGGGAACACATGTAGACAGTAACCTGGAGTTTGACCAACATGTGTCCAGTGTAGTAAGGATGTGCTTCTATGTTGCTCAACTTATAAGTAAAGGCATGGCATGTAGGCCCAGGGAAGTCATGACACTATTATTCTCGGCCCTCATCAGATACATCATTGAGTATAATGCCTCCTTCAGTATGTACCTCACCAGACACAAACAGCAAGTGGCACATTCACAAATGTTCCTTACAAAAAGAATACAAGGCATAACACAATCCCCGGGATTCATGAAGCTTGCGCCAGGTGCAGGCATAGCATAGGCGGAATAATGCCAAATATGGCTGTCGAGCGATTCAGGTATGATCCAATACCACATGCACTGCCGGCATACGCCAGAACTGTGCAGCCCTCGGCATAGTTATTCTAATCACCCCATGCGCAGTGTCACACCATACAAATGAAGGCAGACAGTGATTCATGAAGTGGTGCAGGTGTAGTGTAAGCCACGGAAATGTAAACCAAAAAACACGATTTACATTTTCCCAAACAGAACATCAGAGCTATGGAAGCGGACCAGACTCATGTATTACAAAGTTAACATATGCCAATGGCGAAATACACAGCCAGTGGCATAAGAAAAGATGCACAACACCTAAAAAACAACATTTAATGTCATGTGCACAGTAATGCACAGTACAACTGCAGGCCATGTGTGCGCAAACTGGAACATAAAGAAATTATATAAAAATGTCATAAAATCGCAATGTAATAAAAATCAGATTTACACCATAATACACAATGGTAGGCATTGAACACCACAACCAAGGTGCAAGGGTTGCTAAGGGCCTGCGACAGTGTTCAGCATGGTAACTATGAATTAGTAGTCAATGCCATGCAAATGAGGCAGATAATACTGAATCGCAAATGTCCCACCGGATGAAGGTTGTACCATACGGCGCAGTGCTATAACACCGAGGAGTGGTTCAGAGGAGATACATGACATCAGCAGAGGGGTGTGCCACTGTAGCAGTAAGCACATTGGAGCAATGCAAATCTGGCCTGGCCATTGCTAAGCAAAGCTGCAGGACAGGGGTGGGGAGGAAGGTATAGAATTGTTTAGCTGAGAGCACACATGGTGCCCAAAAGCGCATGTGTACGGGGATGAAAACATGCCCAAAACCCAGTAAGCGGATGCACGCGCCTCGAACAATAGCACAAACAGGAAGGTCAGGGGAAGAAAAGAAGGAAATGCTGAAGTAGGGTAATTGGAGTACTAATGAGCAATCAACACCAATCAACTTATGGCGGCCAATCGACGGCAGCTGACAAGTCTGCTCTCAGAAACCTGTAAAACAGGATAGGGGAGGCAATGGAATGCAAAGAAAGGAGGGGAGGCATTGGATTGCAAAGATAGGAGATCTGTCATAGCAGAGCAAAGCAAACCGACAGCAGACCAGCAATAGCACACATTTCGCAAGATACACCAGGTCTAGGAAAGTACAAATGAAAGCAGGCGGATGGATGCATGTCAGAAAATGGTAGGTGGAATGTGCAGAAATGTAAAGGGAAGGTCAAGAGATAATCCACGGCAGCCATATGTAATTCAACACCAAAGGCACCGCAATAGTAGTCCCGGTAGTAAAACACATAAGATACCCTGTAGCTATGATCGTACATATACATCCTATGACATCATCGGTGTTCACAGCACAATAGTATAAAGTGTGAAAGCACCCTACACACACCTGTGTATTCCCAAACACTGCACCATAGGTGTAAACACACGTGGAACTTTTAAAATGTACATGTTGGAAGCTGCCACAGCTGTGATTCATCAGCATGTGTTTGAGACTGACGGTGTTGTGGAGGATGATGCCGACAACCACCACAGGCCCAGGAGGAGGAGAAGAGTGTTCAGACCAAGGGGGCTACATGATCTGGAGATAGTAGAGCATTACAGGGTGGACAGGGACATCTTACAGCAAATAGTGGAGCTGTGCCGGCCACGCCTGAGAAGCAGAAACAACAGAGGGGGAACCCATCCCAGTGGACACGAAGGTATGTGTAAGCTTGAGAATACTAGCCACAGGTACCTTCCAAAGGTCAACTGGGGATATCATGGAGATCTCACAGGAATCAGCATCCAGGGTACTACACCAGTTCCTGGATGCCATGTTACCACATGCCAATGAGCATATATACTTCCCCTGAACTCAGAAGGAGTTGGCCAGCAATATGCGTCACTTCCATGTGTGGCACACTACCCGGAGGTACTGGGTGCGATAGACTGCACGCACATACAAATCAAGTCACCACCCAGCAAGCATGGTAGGTGCTACATAACCCGAAAGGGATTCCACTCCATCAACTGCCAGGTCGTGTGCAATGCCCAGGGCATTGTCATGGATGTGTGTGCTGGCAGCCCTGGAAGCTACCATGACTCTCATATCTGGCATGCCTCACAGCTGTATCAGGTGTTTGTCAGGGGGGACATCCCACATGGCCACCTTGTGGGGGATGCTGGCTATGCACTTGAGCCATGGATGATGACTCCCATCAGAAATGCACACACACCCATGCAAGAACGCCATAATGAGGCACACTCACAAACCAGAATCATCACAGAGTGTGTGTTCGGGATGCTGAAATCACGGTTCCGGTGCTTGGACACATCTGGTGGAGCCTTGCAGTACTCTCCAGGCATGTGTGCCCACATCGTCATACTATGTGCCATGCTACATAATATGATCCTGCGGAAACAGCTGCAGCAGGGACAAAATGGTGAAGGCCCTCATAGCCCACCACAATTGCCAAGGCCATCACAGGCACAGAGGGATTCAGACCATGAACACACTGTGCCAGCCCCAGTAGGCAGACAGAGGCATGCCCAATATGCCTATGCCTTGGCAAAGAGGGAATGTATAGCACATACTCTGACAGTGTAAGCCCCTACGGACTGACACACCACTCCACCTGCACACACAGTAAAATGGATGCATACAAACACGACCACCTGTAAATTGTAATGTATAGGTGGCCCACTGTGTGAATCCTACATAGGCAGCCCTCAAACATTGTACACACAACAGCTATTGGAACACGGAATGTCAACACCGGAACAGTACATGCGCCTATCAGCATATGGTGGTGCTGTGTGTATACGTTCCCAGGTATATCAGTAGGTACACAGCCGATTGTCAGAGGCCATACACCAAACGGGGCAAACAGTGTCTGCTGTTGCCACAACATCAAGTAACCAATTGTTGCTTAGTGGAGCAGAGGCAATTGTGGGAGCACATGTTTGTAAGCACTGTTCTGCACACACTCAGCACGAAGTCCCTGCTGTGTTAATGAGGGGCTCCACATAATATAATCATGGATGTTGTGTCAAGGCATGGGGTGTACCCATGACAGGTATTCGTCACCCCAGCATGCTCCACCTACGGTCGTTTGAAGGCGTAACAAAGTATTGTGTGTGGCTCACTGTGATACACGCACCCAATGCCAGAGCACATCCAGTAAACATCACATAGACATACCATTAACTGGACTCATCAATATGTAAACTAACTGAGTTACCCATGTGAGTGCAGTATGGAGTAACAGCCATAGTATACTCCACGTACAAAATGACATAACACTTGTACAAATCCCAGATGGCCATGTGTTAAATGCAGTGACCATCATGCATGTTCCCGGTCCCACATCCTGCAAGGGATGTAACATAATCCTGAAGGCACGAGTAATGCATGTCGGATGCAGGTCATCAGATCATATGTGTAGCACACGTTAGCGGGAATATGCATTGCCCACTGCTGGTAAGCGACGTTTAAATATGACTATATGGATAAGTGCGAAACAGGGATAAGCCTCCCCGAATATCATGCAGATCACGGTCAGTGATGTCCAGAACAGGTGAAACCAGCATTATTCACCCCTATACTAATAGCGCCTGCTCTTAAGGGTAAAACGACAACTGCCAGGAGTAGAACACGCAGTCATGTATAGAATCACCTAACACTATTGCTAGCCAAGATGTACCTATGGTAGGGATGCACCTCTTCAAATGACCAATGTGGGACATACATCAGATGTCTGCAGGCCGACACATACACCCGGCCAGTACGAAATTCAGAACTTCACTGTTTTGCATAGATAAAAGCTCATTCTTGTAATGTTTACTTACTTATTCTGTTTCTAGAACATATAGGTGGTTCAGATACAGAATAACTGTTTTATGCAACTATTACATAAACTATAGGAAATAAGTATGTTCTAAAATCCCAGGACATTTGCTATGTTTACAAATATTTTGCAGGACACAACTGCCCAAGGAAGGACTGTCCCTCGCAGAGTGGGACAGCTGGTAACCCTAACCTACGGCAGGTGTGTAATGTGACTGGTACAGACACAAACGTGCGGAGTCCAGGAAACAGTATACACCAACAAGTACACAATGAAAGGGTAGCTTGCCTGTCCCTTTCCCCGTCAGATATATATATATATATATATATATATATATATATATATATATATATATATATATATATATATATATATATATATGTATATGTACACATATATACATATATATAATACAGATAGAAAGGGCGATAGAGTGATATATGTTGATATATAAGTTCAGCAATATCTGCAAATATATATAGATAGGTCAACGACATTCATAACACCTTGGAGGTACAAATAAATAGGATACCGCCAACTATGGAATGTGTAACATACTGTCATGCATAACCACGAGGCTGAAAGACCGAAAGAACACAGTACTGGAACAGTACATCCGCGAGTAATAGTATGATGATATGAAGGGACATTTAGTTACCGCTGCCGGTGTTGCGGTCCACGTAGGTACTGTGTTCAACTGTGTTTGTGAGTGCCGTAGTCTGTGTATTTGTGCGTCTCCGTGTGACTGTAATGTGTGTGTGTGTGTCCGCATCATGTGTTTGTTTTGTGCCAGCTTGGAGGTAGATCATTATGGTAGGTGTGGGTATAGCTAGCCGTAGGCCTACGATTACCACCTGTCCCACATTAGGAGGGACAGCCCCTCCCTGGGCAGGTATATCCTGACATAAAACATTACAAAGGGCAAATGTCCGGGATTGTAGGACATTAATATGTCCCATATATAATGTAATAGTTGCATTAAATAGTTATGCCTGTATGTAAGAAATGTAAATGTTGCATGTAATATGATAAGTAGCCAAAGTCCCACAATAGGTATTTATTGAGGATAAAAGTATGTGCTAACCTGTGTACTGACCATGGCTATGTGTTGGCCTGTAAACACCGCTGTGCGTCCCGCAAGTGTCCAACAATGGCCATATGAAAAGGTGTCAACCCATGGCAAAGAGCTTCTTTTACCAACACAACCACAATGACTGCAAATGTCTGGGACAGAAATACACGGGATAGCTGTCAGTTAGACATATCCCTTTACATATCACTGCAATTCCGGAGGTATGGAAGTATCAACCTCACCTGCATACTATATAGAAACCAATTAACAACGGCCCAGTGTACAATCCCGTAACATTAGGGACGGAGCCCACACACATATATATGGAATATGTAGAAATGTAAGCCCCACAAACCTGTATATGCTACATACACCCACCGACATCCCCCACACTAGAAACTATAGCAATACAGACTGCAATAACAGCACAAATATCCAGTTAGTCAATTACATCTGCAGAACCATCAACATACCTTGGAGAGATGCAATTAAAGGTGCCATGCAAAATTGCAGCCGTTATATAATGGAACAAACGGCGATGTTACAGGTTTTGTTTGCAATAGTCCGTTATCAGATGTTGGGATGACAGGAACACCCACATGTTGAACCACATACTCTAGCTGTCACACACAATCCATGGGACATGATCAAAATATAATTGTCTCTATGCATAGCAGTTGCAATTACACATAACAAAACACAATACAGGCCGTCTCCCCAAAGGTAGGGCAAATGGGCAACGCCCAAGTGGAGAATTAAATTATACCCCACTGTTGCCGCATAATTAGGGAATGGAGTAGCTGCACAGCTGATATGCAAGTAATTAGTCACTCAGGAACACCAACGTATATAAGGATGACTTGCCAGACATTCAAACCATATGCTCATACAAAATACCTGTTTAAGCAGTGTGAGAGAGACAGAGACAAAAGACCGTAATGATAACAATGTATGTAGAACACTCAGTATGTAAGTTTATGTATAGCATGTTTTTTATTAATTATTTACTGTATGTATAGCCTGGTTTGCATTAATTAAAAGTGTCCGCAATGCATAAAGTGGGAAAAGGTATTTATGTAGTGATGTCTTGCTGAGCATACTAATGCATGTAGAAACTGTGTGTCCAGCAGTGGGCCACAAGGTACACATCACAGACACCACAAGGGATGCTACATGAGGGCTTTAAACAGAACAATTCCACATACATACCCGCTTGAGTCAATGGTAGGGTATGTCCAACAATGCGATGCCATAGCAGGGGATAGCATATGTTGGAAAAAGAAACCAGGCATCCCCTCCAAACCCGTAAAAAAGGGACATAAAACACTTTTGAAAACAAATTCCCAGGATGGGGCCCATGTTTAAAAATGAAAAATTTTTGACCTTTTCATGCCATGTTCCCCGGTCCCACATCCTGCAAGGGATGTAACATAATCCTGAAGGACGAGTAATGCATGTCGGATGCAGGTCATCAGATCTTTGTGTAGCACCGTTAGCGGAATATGCATTGCCCACTGCGGGTACGGCGTTTAAATATGACTATATGGAAAATGCGAAACAGGGATAAGCCTTATCATGCAGATCACGGTCAATGATGTCCAGAACAGGTGAAACCAGCATTATTCACCCCTTACTAATAGCCCTGCTCTGAAGGGTAAAACAACTGCCAGGAGTAAAACCCGCAATCATGTATAGAATCACCTAACACTATTGCTAGCCAAGATGTACCTATGGTAGGGTTCCCACCTCTTCAAATGACCAATGGGGGGAAAAAAGATGTCTGCAGGCCCACATACACCGGCCAGTAAAAATTCAGAACTTCACTGTTTTGCCTAGATAAAAGCTCATTCTTGTAATGTTTACTTACTTATTCTGTTTCTAGAACATATAGGTGGTTCAGATACAGAATAACTGTTTTACAACTATTACATAAACTATAGGAAATAAGTATGTTCTAAAATCCCAGGACATTTTGTTTACAAATATTTTGCAGGACACAACTCCCCAAAAGAGGACTGCCCCTCAGAGTGGGACAGCTGGAAACCCCTAACCTAGGCAGGTGTGTAATGTGACAGGTACAGACAAAAACTTTGGAGTCCAGGAAACAGTATCCCAACCAAGTACACAATGAAAGGTGTAGCTTGCCTGTCATTTTCCCCTGTAATATATATATATATATATATATATATATATATATATATATATATATATGTATATTACACATATATACATATATATAATACAGATAGAAAGACGATAGAGTGATATATGTTGATATATTTCAGCAATATCTGCAAATATATATAGATAGGTCAACAAATTCATAACACCTTGGAGGTACAAATAAATAGGATACCCCAACTATGGAATGTGTAACATATCATGCATAACCACGAGGCTGAAAGACCAAAGAACACAGTACTGGAACAGTACACCCGGGAGTAATAGTATGATGATATAAAGGGGACATTTAGTTCCCGCTGCGGTGTTGCGGTCCACGAGGTACTGTGTTCAACTGGGGGAGTGCCGTAGTCTGTGTATGTGTGTGTCCCTGTGACTTTTAATGTGTGTGTGTGTCCGCATCATGTGTCTGTTTTGCCAACTTGGGGAGATCTTTTGGTAGGTGTGGGTATAGCTAGCCGTACTCGATTACCACCTGTCCCACATTAGGAGGGACACCCCCTTTGGGCAGGTGTGTCCTGACATAAAACATTACAAAGGGCAAATGCCCGGGGATTGTAGGACATTAATATGTCCCATATATAATGTAATAGTTGCATTAAATAGTTATGCCTGTATGTAAAAAAATTAAATGTTACATGCAATATGATAAGTAGCCAAACTCCCACAATAGGTATGTATTGAGGATAAAAGTATGTGCTAACCTGTGTACTGACCATGGCTATGTGTTGCCCTGTAAACACCGCTTTTCCCAAGTGTCCAACAATGGCCATATGAAAAGGGGGCAACCCATGGCAAAGGGGCTGTTACCAACACAACCACAATGACTGCAAATATCTGGGACAGAAATACACGGGATAGCTGTCAGTTAGACATACCCCTTTACATATCACTGAAACCGGAGGTATGGAAGTATCAACCTCACCTGCATACTATATAGAAACCAATTAACAAGGGCCCAATGTCTTCCCTAAATTAGGGGCCCCACACACATATATATGGAATATGTAGAAATGCAAGCCCCACAAACCTGTATTTTGCTACATACCCCCCGACATCCCCACACTAGAAACTATAGCAATACAGACTGCAAAAAAGCACAAACATCCAGTTAGTCAATTACATCTGCAGAACCATCAACATACCTTGTGAGAGAAAATTTAAAAGGGGCCATGCAAAATTGCGGGTTATATAATGGAACAAAGGGGATGTTACAGGTTTTGTTTGCAATAGTCCGTTATCAGATGTTGGGATGACAGGAACACCCACATGTTGAACCACATACTCTAGCTGTCACACACAATCCAGGGGGGACATGAACCCAAAATAAATTGTCTCTATGCATAGCAGTTGCAATTACACATAACAAAACACAATACAGGCCGTCCCCCCAAAGGTAGGGCAAATGGGCAACGCCAAGTGGGGGTTAAATTATACCCCACTGTTCCCGTTGGGAATGGAGTAGCTGCACAGCTGATATGCAAGTAATTAGTCACCAGGAAACCAAACGGTATATAAGGATGACTTGCCAGACATTCAAACCATATGCTCATACAAAATACCTGTTTAAGCAGTGTGAGAGAAAGAGACAAAAACCGAATGATAACAAGGTATGTAAACACCGGTATGTTTTTTATGTTTTTTTAATTATTTACTGTATGTATAGCCTGGTTTGCATTAATTAAAAGTGTCCCAATGCATAAAGTGGGAAAAGGTATTTATGTAGTGATGTCTTGCTGAGCATACTAATGCTTTAGAAACTGTGTGTCCAGCAGTGGGCCACAAGGTACACATCACAGACACCACAAGGGATGCTACATGAGGGCTTTAAACAGAACAATTCCATAAAACCCCCCATTAGGGTATGTCCAACAAGTAGTGCCATAGCAGGGGATAGTATATGTTGATATACTGTCACAGTAGGCATTTTATGGGCATATAACACAATGACATGTCTAAGGTGGTCCCGTGCAAGTATGCTTTGCATTATGGGATACTATGTGAAATATTTTAATGTATAGTATTGTAGGTAATATGTCAGATATTCTACACAGCATAACAGGCATATCATGCATACCAAAGGTATTGTCTATTGGCATGTACAATAACAGGATACATATGGCTTGTAGGCATGGGACATTGCAATAGCATGATAGCTAATCTAAATGGAAGGGCTACCAAGTAACCATGCACAAAGGACATGTAATAGCTTCACAGGTTCATAGTGGGGTACTATGCAGTCTGGCAAGTCTATGTGTAAGCACAACTAGTGTTCACACCAGTGGCACCTCTCTAGGGTAGTGTCCTGTGAACAGCAGAGCCATGTGTTACCTGCACCTCTGCACAGTACAGCCACTGCAGTGATCCCTGGCATACATTTTCTCCCAACCACCAAGGGAGGTATCACATGAACAGTGCTACTGAGTGTCCCTGGGGATGTACATAGGACTCATGTTCCAAAGCATGGTGAGTGCGGTTTGGGAATGAAACCCCTCAAGCACATCCCACTCATTGTTGCGTGGTGCACATATCCATGAGCATGTTGCTCACAGTGGCTTTTGCTTATGTTGCATGTGGAGTATATCCATTAATATTGTTGTGGACATGGGCCCTGTCTGTTCAGCAGAGGTCACCCTGAGTATGTAGTATGCAAATGTGTACGGGCGTGGTGTCCTAGTTCAGCCGCATACTTTAACTGTCGGAGCTCAACAAACGTCATGGCGTGTTAAGGGTGTGGTAAGTAAAGCTGTAGCTGTTGTGTAAGGTACACTCTAAATAGGGTGGTGTACCCTTGAATGTGTGTACAAGTCTTTAGGTCAGAGGTAGAATGGGTGCCTATCTAGCACCTACACCCTCAGTAGAGATCAGTTTGGCCAAGAAGGATATCCACCCACAGTGGCAATATAACCACAGGAGGGGGTGCGACATACGTGTGTACTACAAACATGTACAATGTGACATGTATGTAGGGACTACCACCTATGTGATAGTCAGTGGGTGAATGGTGTAATGCAAAGGTGATGTTCATGCACCTTGTGTCATGCAGCTTGAGGCCATGATATTCATATCAGGTATCTGTCACAGTGACACCCTATGGATGGAGTCAGTATCAGCTGGTGGATCAATCAGGGCCCTTTGTATGCAGGGGTTTGTAAAGCTAGGCGGGAAAAGGCCCCTCTGTGCTAGCCTGTACCTCAGGGAAGCATATACTGAACATGAGGGGGCCCAATGACTGAGGACTGTGGTATGCCAAATGTAACTGAAATGCAGTAGGTACTATGGTATGCTACCCTCATTGTGTGTGTCCTATCCATGAGCCCCCTTGCATAACATCCTGAGACATAGGGTTGTGCAGGTGGATGTGTATGTTGTCAATACCAGAATGGAGAACGGTGCTGAAAGGCAATGAGGGACAATGTAGGATGTGGGACCCCCGCCATCATCAACTACCCTGGTAACTGTATGAAAGGAGTCCACCAGGTGTGGGGCCATGCTCTGGCCCTAACAAGTCCAACCAGGTGGCATCGGACCAGAGCCCAACAATGTCTCTGTGAATGACGCCTTGATGATGTGCCCCATAGCCTGCAGAACAGTCCAGTCGGGGTGAAACTATAGTCCCACTGGCATTGTGGTGCCACCTGTGTGGAGTGTGATAAATGTTGCTGTGTGCCATTACCAAATGTCTGATACAAGGCTATTACTGAATATGGTGGCCTAGTGGGGAGACATGTCATTCAGAGGTTTGTGGACATCACAGCCTGGGATTTTGGGAAGGTGACATGGGGCCGGGCCCCAGGACATATAGAGTGCAGGTTAGTACTGTGTAGGTGTGCCCCGCAGGGACACCCAATGTTCCTGCATGGTTTGGGGCCCTGTAGTGAGTGAGAGGGTGTAATGTTAGCATTGAATCCCCCCAGCATGTTGCCAACATCACCTGGGTCTGTAATGTTCCTGAGTGACTGTTGTATGTGAGAGCAGATGTGGTTTTCCCCCGACTACTGACATACCACCATAATCCCTTTTGTGGTACCCCGGAATGTGTAGTAATGTTTATGTAGCTAGTTTTGGGAGTATGTGATGAGGGATCCCATGGCCCTACCGAGGCTGACCAGTGAGCTCCCCCACCCATGGGATTGTACAACACTGTGCAACAGCCTTTACCTGTTGTTGTACATTATGTCCAAGGAACTTGACCACCAGAGTGGCGTCTGTTATCGGGGTGTGTACCATCATGGCTCTGTGGGGAATAGCATGATCCATGCAGTCGCGCTAATGAAGTGCACTGGGGTATGTTTCAGCATTTGTATGTGCATTGTCCATCTGCAGGGTTTCATGAGAACAACCACTGTCATAAGACCCTGTAGTAGGTGTTGTAGTACTCATGTACTGTGTATCCCTGAAGGGTGTGGTGCCGGGATGTGGCTAACAAGGTTGATTAGCATATGTTGAATCCACCAATGAGGGATAACCCCAGGTGTGGAACACCAGTCACATGTTGGTAGTGTTCATGTCAAGGTTAATGTTGGTCTTGGAGGTGGTGTTTTATGGGTTGATCCACCCGTGGAGGTTATGACTCATGGATGTGTCGGTACATGAGTGGCTATCCCAAAGTGGGGGGTAGTGTCAGTCACACATCAGTAGTAGCTGTCTGAGCCCTACTGTCTAGTACACCAACAAATGAGGTCTGGTAACCGTGGGGTATGTTGTTGAATCTGTAGCTTGTTACAATGTGTATAGTGGTTCGGACACAGTTAGTTGAAATGGAGCACCTCTGATGCATTGTGTTAAGAACTAGGGATGTGTGTACAACATAGTGGGATATGGGAACACCTCAGCTGTGGGTGTGCCAGTCCAGGTATGTGCCTGAAAGGTATGGTCTGTCTATAACCTGTCACTGCAGGTGTGCTCTGCAGACCCTAGAGGCAGGTCTCAGTCACTGCAGAGATATTGGAGTGGTGCATTATAAGGGGGCCTTGCCTGCGTGCATCACAGAGGAAGATGAAAATGTGTCACATGCCCCCATGTCTTCCTTGCCATTTCCCCGTTCTCCCGGTGACTGTTATTGGAAACTGTGCAAGACAGGCAGTATAGAAGCAGCAAGAGCCTTACATGTGATCTGTACTCCCAGGGCTAACAGGTGCAGGTCATCTGTGCCAAAGCATTGTGTGTGACCAGGTGAGTCAAAGGGGAGAGATACGAGAAGCCTGGGGAATGACAGCAGAAGCATAGGCAACTGTTGAAGTGACACAGTCATTTGTACAGTGGTATCAGGTCCGGATGAATGCATAATGCTCCCCGGGGTGGCCCACACCTTCAGGGCTACAAACTGGTGAGCTTTTGTTCCCTGCACATGTAGTCTGTGAAGTGGCATCTCAGGGAGTCACACTAACATGGAGAATGACAGTCACATCACCTGGTGAGGTGTGGCATGGGTGCATAGGTTATGTTGCAGAACCAGTTACCCGACAGCAAGATGAAGCGACTATCACCTTGTGTAGCCTGCTGTGGGGAAACTGCAGGGGACCCACAGATCACCTATGACTGGTGTGTTGTGTATGTTATAACACCCTATTGGCTGTATGTGATGGGCACACATGAGTCTGTGGGCTATAAGTTGGTGTTGTGTTCCCTGATGGGGTTGCCTCTGGTGCCTACACAGAGTATGGAGGGTACTGCACAAGTTGTCCTCGTATGTGGGCCTGTGGTGGAGATCATGTGAGACTATGTGATGAGGGGGGTGTTTTGGGAATGTTACACATCCCAAAATGACTGTCAGGTGCAGTCAGGGTTGGTGACAGCATTCCCCCCAGCAGGGCTGCATAAGTGCATCCCCACAGGCTGTAGTGTGTATGTTGGGAGGTGAGCATTGAATGTGTACATGAGACAATTGCTCTATTGCCACATGTGACATATCCATCATATAGACAGGCAATAGCACTGGGGGACAGTTGGACATGCCTGTATATACAACCATGTCTCACAGGTTTATGCAGTGTACAACAGCTTTTTAAAAGCAAGCTGGAAATTTTAGGACAGCCAGTGTACGTGTGGGAAATGGTGTGAAATGGGTGCTATAGTAATCAGTAGGTCATGACATGCTCACAAGTTCTGAACAAGTGCCTAGCATGACCATACAATACAGATAGGGTGTTGGATAATATCAACCCACAAGTGGTGACGACAGTCATAATGGGTGGCACCGCACTAAAACCCCTGCTGAGTATGGTGTGCATGTCCATGAACCATTATCACTGTAGATGTTAGCAGTACAGATGTACAAGACATTGGATGTTTGATTACAAATACCTTTGTATGTCACAGAAGTGTTCTACCAGTGGCCTGTTGACAGACTCACAACTACAAAAGGTGCCAGAGTGACATGTGCATATCACACCAGTGCCAGCTACAGTAGAACAGGGTTAATGTGTTGTACTCCACCCTCATTGTAGCCCATACTGCACAGACAAATGTTAGGCATCTTTGTATGTAAGGATGTGAATGGCCATGACCTATGAGGAAAAGCTGTGTCAGTGTTGTGAACAACATGCATAATGGGCTGTGGGGGTGAGGTGTGTGACATATGTGCACATTCTGATGGATGATATCAGCATTGTCACTGCTAGGTGAACATCCCTGTACCCATTAACTACCACCTAGGCTGTGGTCAACATTATGGACACTGTGTAAGGGATGGTGCTATGCAGTACACCCCCTGCCTGATGTCTCCGGGCCCCCTTTTGGGTAGTCATATGAGGTACCCATGCCATGACAGGATGCCATCCATGAGCACAGAGATCATTGGACAGGCATATACAGCACTGGGGTGACCAATATTAGATCACATATCACCTTTAAGGGGTAAGGGCCCGTGGAGGGGATACCAGCCTTCACAATCATCACCTCCACTATGCAGCATGCTCTCTACCTTGCATTAAGACATTTGCTACACCATGATGATGGACATGCTACTTGTCCATATCCTGATTGTAAGACATACGTCATGGACAGCCCCCTTCCTAATACTAGGATGGCCACAAGCTGGACAGAAGCGTGTGCCATAGATGTGACATACTACCAACAAACAAAGCAACCCTGTCCATCAAAGCAGCACATGTCACCCAGTCATACATGGTGTGAGGGCCCCATGGTAGATGTAGTATCAACTGTCCGGATCAGTAATGGGGCACTGATGCACCTTGGCAAAATGGCTGTCTGTTACAGCTGGGAAAACCCTTCCCCGTACATGCTATGGTTGATAACCATCCCTGCAAATGATGTCCGACTACCCTTGTCCCATGTCTATCACATGTGCAAAAAGGCGATCCGTGGCAGGATGTTGAACAGTTCAGTGCTGTGTAGATGTATATGGCAAAACACATCATGTACAGGTGCCCATGCGTATGGGGCATTGTCACTGCTCAAGTCCATTAAGGCTGTGTCTTTTGTAGGGACATATACACAGCATCAAGGTCAACAGCATTACCGTGGACACATCCAGGCATGTGCAGATATGTAAGAACACCAGTGCAGGCAAATAGTCATGCCCACATCAATACAGCATTCACATGGAGTATGAACACTGTACATATATGGTAATGATATCCAATGCATAACAGGTTTTTGTGTGTGACACAAACACGCCATTTGTGTCAGTGTCATGATGATTTGCAAAGTTTAACTGTGCAGATGTACTAGATGTCATAGAAATGTGCAGCAGTATCTCTGTACATCTCTGAAACTGTGACCTGTCACCATCATTATGTCTTACAGATAATGCCTAAACACGCCTTCCAGGGACAGCCACCAGGAGGATGATGTCCTCATCCCCCTCCATGAGAACTCCCAGGTGTTGTTCAGCCATGTGCCACAGCATGCCCAGCAGCGGGCGACCTGTGGCAGGATCCCCAGGAGGGTGAACGATGGGGGTGGCCATAACCGCACCTACCAGCAGGTGCACAGACACTGCATGGACTTGATATGACATGCAAAACAGCATGCCACTGCCCCAGGGAACAAGGTGGAACAGGTGGTGGGCCACCAACCCACCCCCCACTCACACACACTGAGGAGCTACTGGCCAGTCTGGGGACACCCTCAGAACAGCATCCACACACATTTGCTGCCATCTGGAGGTGGGTGTCTCCCAACCAATGAGCCTGGAGTTGCCTGGTAAGTCAGTACTGCACTTTGGCTATTATATCCCATTTAGTTGCATGTGTCACTGTACATTATGTAAAGTAACAACATATGAAAGGTATGTGGACAAAATGCTGCATACTACAGTATGCTCCCCTGTGTATGCACACATGTGCATACTATATGCTATTATACAGGTGAATGTGTTTAACATGCACAGTGCCCCCTGTGGCTGTCAACAGTCAGGATAATGTTCATACTGCTGTGTCCCCCCTATACAGGTACCTCTGGCATCCCAGACATGAGTCCGTTGCAGGTGAGACTGTCATCAGTATCAGGCATTTTAAAAACATAGATCTATTTGCCATGTGGCCAGTTAACAGTTGCACACTTGATGTTTTCCAGTCATGATATACAGGTAAATCACCCATCATTCACACGGGCCCACCCATGTGCAATATATACAAATGAAATTATACACCGACCTGAAAGTAGTTGTCATTGCTACATGTGTGGACAGCTGTGCATACAATGGTGGAGGTGTTCTATAATGGAGGCATATGTAGTATGCATTGGAACAACATTTTGTGGGGCAAACACTACCACACAGTGAGCTGTGATATGGGCAGCCCACAGGTGTCACCATTGTGTTATATGCCCCTGCATTGGGTGCACATATTTTGCTGTGCCATCTAACATGTCCCAGAAAATAGTGTTCTGGCTGCAATATTGTCAAACTATCCCATGACCCATACCCCCCATACCAAACATACAACCGTTGTCTGCATAGCCCTGTGGATGGTGACATATCTGACATCTATGGGTATATGTCATATGGAACAACACAGACATGTGAGATAGACAGCCATCACACACATTTGGCCAATACATGTGCACACAGGGCCATGGGGGATGGCCAGAGACATAGGCACACCATAGATGTGATGTGTATACACCCTGTTGCACATTGTCCAAACATGGTCCAATTATAGCCTTAGTTGACTGATTATACAGTTTATGTGGTACACTGGACATCCTAAAAGCCTGTGCACAGCTAGTGGAGGTGTCACTGAAGTCCACCATAAAAATCTGTTGAACATCACGACTGTGTCAAACATGACAGTAGTCACCTGTCAGCTTCCAAAAGATACTGTACATTTTTGCTGCTGTAGGACATCACCGTTAGCTGTGCACCTTTTGTGTGGTACATCAATGTCATGTGGGGAAAAGGTGAATTGACATGTCCACTATTTTGGACATGGTTAGGCAGCTAAGACCTGTAGTTGTTTTGCAGGGGGTCATCTGTAGGTCCCCCAGTGACCTGTCACTTGACACAGCATGGTTTGGTGTGTATACACCTCAGCATCGTGGGTCACAATCCACAGTTATGTCATGGGTATGCATGCAGTTATGGCTTTCAATGTGTACATATTATGCATTGTACAGCAATATAGATGCCTCATGATGCCATGCAATGGCACAGTGTCTGTACTTCACACTGTATAGCAATGTAGAGGCTCACACTACCCTTCCCTGCTCATGCACATTTGCTAAACATGCATTTTTCTGTAGGGCATACAGACAACACCGCAATGTGATGCCCATTACAAAGCTGTACATGTGTCAGGACACCATTGTGTCAGACATGTATGCATGTTAATGCACACGCCCGAAAATTACATGTCAAGGTCATGCCCGCCATGTGTACTTTTTCCTGTTCTGGTCCACATGGTGTATCAGGGATGCTTGCATGCTACCATGGTTGTGTGAATTGCATGGCTACTGATATGACACCTGCTTGCTGTAGTGTGCACCCCCGGGAGCTCTGCTTACTAACACTATTAATGTCTGAGCTGCATGCCCCTGCTGTATTACAGGCATTTCATGCCATCTGTTCACATGCATGGTGCTTTTGTGTTGTTTTGTGGTCTTTTGTCTGTGTGTGTCTTTTGTGTGTCTGTCTTTTGTGTGTGTCTGTGTGTGTGTGTGTCTTTTTTGTGTGTGTTTGTGTGTGTGTGTGTGTGTGTGTGCTGTGTGTGTGACTGCGTGTGCTTTTGTATTTTTTGTGTGTGTGTGTGTCTGTGTGTGTGTGTCTTTGTAATTTAGAGTTTTTTTGCATTCACAGGTGATGTAGGTGCATTACCCTCCTGGGGCCATCTGATGTTAGTGTCCCCACAGATACTAGCAGTGATGAACATATGCAGGGGGTACAGGCAGGGTTGTCAGGGGCTGAATCTGTCCAATGGTTGCCATCCCAGCTATGTCCCCCTTTCCCCCCCCCACAGTTCTGCTGCCAACACATGCATCACCAGTGGCCATAGGGAAAGGGCAGTCAGCTTGTTAGCGTGGAACAGGAATGTGTGGTGCTACAGAAGGTGTGTCTAAAACCATGGTGTCAGTGTAATGACTGCAGATGTGCCCCATGTGGCCGGGGCTGCTCGAGGAGGGCCTCTGGCAGACATGCACCTGCAGGACAGAGCGCAGCAGCTGGATCACCAGACCCTGTTCCAGACTGTAATGGGCACAGGCATGTGCTGACGGCAGAACAGAGAAGGGCAGAGGCTGCAGAGGGCTGCTATCCTACCCCAAATGACAACATCCAGGCATTGGCAAATGCTCCCGCAGATTGCTGATGTTCTGGACAGGCATTTTACATGGTGGGAAACCTTGACCGTGGCATGGCAATCCGTGAGCATGAGCTGTCTGTGCTGGAACATCTTAGGAGTGAGGCATAGGCCACGTGGACGGCCAGCTACACCACCCAGTGCAGGTCAACATGGCATGCCACCCATGCCCGCTCCCATAGTGCTGGTAGCAGTAGCAGTCAGCTGGTGCTGTGCTGTCCACACCAGGACCGGGAGGCCACGTGGACATGGCCCTGGACATTCCCAGTGGGGCACGGTTCCAGTGGACATGTGTCAGGGCAGTAGCCAAGCTGTACCTCCGCCTGGTAGTGCCCTTTCAACCCCCGGCAGGCACAGGTCACATGGCCGGGGGCCCGGGCACAGTGAGCTGTACAACCTGGTCTGTACAATCTGGAGCTGTCAATAATATGTAGGCCTCAAAAAGGCAAACCCCACATCCCCACAGCAAAGACATCTGTAGGGCACCCCAACACCCACATGCATACTGAACAGACATGTCCCATCCTATCACTGGCCCTTTCCCCCACACATGATGTCATCCCTTGGTGCAGCCTATTCCCCCGGCCAACAATTTCACCCCGTGCCTATGATGAAGCCTGTGCCCCATCCCTGTCATCCACACCATTGGTGCAGGGACATGCTCAAATGGTCTGATGAACAGAAAATTTTACAGAATAGTGGGAAATGTATATTACATTAGTTGTGTACTGGTGACATGCACCCGACATACCAGTGTACAGGTTTAGCATGCATTGTTATATGTTCCCGAAAGTCCAGTAAAACAGTAACAGCATGTTGGTTGATGCCCTGGTTCCCTCCTTATGGTCTACTTGCATGTGCCACAGGTGACTGTTTGCAGTTCCCATGTGTAACTGTGGAATGGACATATGGCAATATCAGCATGCTGTAGCCTCAGCCCGACTGTTGGAAAGTCAACATAACACAGATGTCCACACATATACTGATCCAGAAGCATGTGGGGAGTTTAATAGGCTAATGGCTGGGGTGACATCCATACCGGCCCCAAAACACAGGTATGTTGACATGGGCAGGGTTGTAAAAGCGGTCTGGCCAATGATAATGTTAGAGGCCACTTGATAGCATGAGGCCTCACTGTGTAGCAGTTTCCCTGTCACATTACAGGAACATGGTCACACTCAGGGGGCAACAAAACTATAATGACACCCCATGTGTTGAGGTGAGGACCCCTTTCCTATGTGGTCATCACCGGGGTACTGTGAACCCACATGGCGAAAACAGAGAAAGAACATGTACAGGTAGCCAGTGTGGCTTAGACCTGGCATCAACAGGGTAGTGGACTGCATCACCCTGAGGGGGTTTGGGGTCCTTTTGTGTTCTGTATGGTAGCAAAATCACTCCATGCACCAGACAGCCATACATACCAATACACACACACACACTTTGGGGACCACAAATGTCATAAAATATGGATAGCTGATGTGTGTGATACACACACCACACCCCCGTCATGCTTTCCACACTGCAGTATGTACAGATCTCTACAACAGGGACAGGGGTGTAACAATTGGGGTGTATTCCCCCCATATTTGGGATATATGGTCCCCAACAAACACACATGGCAGTACTGTGAATGATACACCTGCTATATGATGATACATTTACAGACATGCAGCAGTATTGGCTGCATTATGTGTACCAACGCTACCTTGGGAATTTGTGCATATGCACATGGGAGGGAATGTTAAGGTGTCCCCGTATTGTGGTAAAACCTGACCGCTGTGTAGGGTTTATGTCTCCACCCGTAACATAACGTACTGTTTGCACATGTAAAGGTAGGGTGGCGGTGACACACCTGTGAGCCATCCCCCCCCAAAAATCCATCTGGTGGGTCACCACTTTTTGTAACACATCCATCCATACCTGCTGTACATCCTACCCTGTCAGTATGTCACCAATAAAGGTGTCAATGATGGGGCTGCATTGCAACTGCAGTTGTAGTTAGGCACAAATTTTTACATCAGCCCCACTGCATGGTACCCTGCACACCACAGATTGTTCATGTGTGTTGGTTTCATGCCTGTTTTAGCCATGTTTGTATGCATTGCAATTGGTGGACATGTGTGTTGACATACATAAAATGGGCTGTTGTATGATATGATGGGTGTCATGGGGAACTAGTACAGAGGGGAATTTTCCTCGGGCAACATTGCTGCCTCATGTACTGTTAGCATTCAACAGCCATGGACCCACCTTCCATTTTTGTATGATTGCTGTAGCCATTTTTCTGCACGGAGGACAGCAAAAGCTATGCTATGTACATATGTGTTGTGTGTGGCCCTTAAAATTTTTGACATAGCCAAACATGTGTGTTCTTTGGGGTACAGTGAAATCATTTTCAAACTGTGAAGGGGCCCCGGTTTTAAGCTGACCAGTCATTTGGGATCATTGTAATGCCCCATGATGGAACCCCTGTGTTTCAAAAAGTTTTTAGGGAGTTTAAGTGATGGGCAAGTACATGTGTTGTTTTGTATGGCCCGGGGAAAATTTTTGGTTAATTTACATTTTCAATGTGGAAGGGGTTTTCATTTTTTTGGTTTTTTGTGTTTTTTTAATTTTGGGGACCAGACATTCCCCGTGTTCCCTTAGTGTTTGGTCCCCCCAAGAGTTTCCTCCCGTGTGGGCCCCGTAATTAATGGCCCCTTCCTGTTTAAAAAATGGTGCAAAAGGAAGGGGGTCCCCTGCCTTTAAATGTGTGGGTTTTGTGTTGTGTGGTTTGGGAACCAACTTCCAAACGTTGGGGGCAGAATCCAAATCAAGCGGCCCCTTTGGGAATGAAAGTTGAAAATGCCCTTGGTTGCGATTTGGACCAAACGTATTTAAAATGTGATTTAAGGATGTTTTCTCCCCGCCCCCCCTGTTGGTGTGGTGTTCCGGGGAAAAGAAAATTCCTTTTAATGTCCCCCAATTGGTTTTTTTTCATTTTGTCCCCCGAAATTTTCTGGGGGCGTGGTTGAAACTTGGGAGGGGTTGTAGTGGTTTGTTTGGGGGGTTTGTTTTTGATCCCACCCTGCCAAATTTTTTTTTTTGTTTGTTTCCCCTGCTCCTTGGGGGCCCGTTTGCTTTTGGGTGCCCACCCAACATTTTACCCTCCTTTCCTTTTGGGTGATTTACCCCCCTAGAAGATGCCTCTGGGATGCTGTGTTAGTAATCGGGAGGCCGTAAATCTTGCTGAGTGTTTAGGGGAGTTAGGTGGTTGACCCCGCCCCCCAATGTGTGTGTGTGTGTGTGTGTGTGTTTTCCCGCCCGCCTGGGGACACAGTTTGCTTTTAGATGCCTCACACCCCATTTTTACCTCTTTGCCTTTGCGGGTGATGTCACCCACCTAGAAGATGCCTCTGGGGTTTCTGTGCAGTAATTTGGTTTGTAAAAAGCTCTGAGTGTGAGGGTAGTTGGGGTATGTTTGACTCCCAGCCCTGCCAAGGGGGGTGTGGTTTTTTTTTGGTTTTGGGGGTTTTGGTTTCCCCGCTTTTAATGCCGCACCCCACAGTTTTTACCCTCTTTGCCTTTATGATGTGCCACAGATGGTGCCCTGGGTCGTGTTTGTAATCTGGAGCGTTCTGTAAATCCTTGCTGTAGTGTTGGGGTTTGGTGAAAGTTCCCCCAGCCCTGCCAAGGGGGGTGTGTGTGTGTGTGTGTGTGTGTGTGTGTGTGTGTTGGGTTTTTTTTGGGTTTTGGGGGGTTTGGGTTTTTAGATCCCCACCCCAAATTTAATTTTTTTTTAAAATTAAAAAATTTTGGGTGTTAGTAATCTATATAATTTAAAATTATTTAATTTGTTAGGGGTTTAGGTGAGTTGGGTTTCCCCCCCTTTCCGTGTGTTTTTGTGTGTGGTGTGTATGTTCGCCGGGCCTTTTGGGACAACCCGTAATGTTTTAAGGATGCCTTTCACAAAACAAATTTATCGGCCCCTTTTCCTTTTTATGATTCCAAAACCCATTTTTTCTAGTGTGGTGGGTCATAATCAGTAACGCAATTTTTAAAAGCCCCCGGCTTAAAATGTGGTTTTTAAGGTTTTTGGGCAATCCCAGGCCAATGTGTGTTGGGTGGGTGGTTGTGTTGGTGTGGGGGGTTTCCATGGCCAGTAATTGGGCTTTACAGGGGGTTTCACTTCCCCCAAAAATCCGTTTGGCTTTTCCATGCTGCCCGTGTTTGCAGGCCCCCCAAAAAAGTGGCCCTTTAAAACCCCTTTACCACCAATTCCCTGGAAAACCCCTTTTTAACCCGGTGATTTGGTGTTACAGTCTTAATTTTTCCCAACCCTTTCCAAAGTTGTGTGTGTGTGTTTGTGGGTTGTTGGTGTGTGGTGGTTTTTTGTTTGTGTTGTGTGTTTGCGTGTGTTATTTTTCTTAAATATATTATATAATATTAATATTTAAATTTATTGTGTGTAGTTATGGCCATTTATATTTTATATTAATTTGTTTTGTCATAATTATGTGTGTTAAAATTTTCATGACTCTCTGCATTTCCCGGGGCCCCCATTAGTATGTTTTCCTTTTTCAACCCCATAAAATGCACATGGTTTATGGGTTATACAGGGACCATTTTGTTGGGTAATTCGGGGTATTGGCTCCGCACCCCCTTTTACTTCCTAAAAGCCCGATCTTCCAAAAACTGCAGGGAAAATTACACTGGAGTGAGGGTTACCCTTTTTGTAAAATTTTGCACCTATTTTAAAATTAAAAGTCCCAAAATCCCAGGGGGGTTGGAAACCCCGGGCTGTTGTGTTACATTCAGTACTTTTAATTGGTTTAAAAGCTTTTTAATTTTCCTGGCCAAATTAAATTTAAAAAGCCTGGTTGGTTAACGGTCTTACTGCCCCCAATTTTTAAAATTTGGGGTACCCCGCTGTACCCCTTCAACCAACCCCAAAGCTTATTTACATCCACCCCTTTGCACCCCCTTTTTGGGGATCACAACCATTTTCACAAACCCCCCAGGTTTTGTCCCTTTTAAATTTGGGCATGTTAAACCAATCTTTCTACAAACTTTTCAACCCCCTTTTTTAACTTTGCATCGATAACTGTTTTTCGACATGTTCTTTTATTCCCAACCCCCTTTTTGAATGTTCAAAACCTTTAAAATGCAGTGGGAATTCCAATTTTTCTTACAAACTTGATGTTGCAGTTTTTTAATTTTTCATTTAAACATGTTTTTCTTTGGGGTTTGGGTCCTTCCACATATGTTTAGTTTTTTTGGCCATTTGGTTTGGGCAGGGACAGTGTGAAGGGGGGCCCCTTGGGGATACATTTCATTTACAGTTTTTCCCATTGGACTCATTTTCCACAAACACACAATACAGGCCCCCGGCCTTGGGTTCACCAAGGCAGGAAAACCCCCTGGGGGTTTCCCGGCAAAAAGGTGTTTTCCACACTTTTTTTCCTCCTGACCTTAGGTAGCCGGAATTTTTTTCTGAGTGGCAACCGAAGCCCGTAGGGGACGGTGTTTTGACATAAAAATGTTTGGGCATTAACCCTTCCCTTACTTTTAATAATTTAACCCCCATTTACAAAAATGAGATTGCCCCTTTTTTCATTTTTCCAGTTTTTTTCACCCTTTTCCCCCTATTCCTAATTTGCCTTTTAAAGGGGGACCCCTACCCCTCATGTACACAAATTGGGGTTTTCCAAAGTTTGTTACAGGGGCTTTTAAATTTCCCCTGGTGTTTGGGTGAATGTCTTGGAGTCAATCTTTTTTTTCTGTTTCTCTCCCAAAAACATTTTATTCCCCATGTTTTTCATGGCCCGGCTTTGCTGGAAAATTATTTTTGGGGTTTTTTGCTGGCTGTTATGCCTTGTCCCCTGGTTTTTTTAAAACCCCCATTTTGGTTTCCTTCCCTTTGCGCTGTTCCCTTTAATCGTACATACCTGATAATTTCCCTCGCTTTTCCCCTTTTCCTTCCAGTTAAATTTGACCTTTTTAGAATGTATTGTTTCCCAACATATATAACCTCCCTGGGGGGAAAAATCTGTCCAAACCAACATTGGAAACGATACCCCGATTCCCCCACCTTACAAACCCCCAATAATTGACAGTTTAAGGTTTGGGGATTAAAATTTTTTAAAAATTTGGGGTCCCCCCCCCATATGTTTAAACATTAAATTTTTTTACCCAGGTTTTTTTGGGACCGGTACGTTGAAGGGGGAACCCCCACATTTTGAGGGTTACTTTTTTGCACAATTTTGGTTGGGATTTTGGGTCAATTTTTTGCCAAAACACCATACATGCGGGAAAAACCCGGCCCGTTACCTTACTTTCCGGCAAGGGGGCCCTTTTAAATTTTCCCAGGCCCGGGGCTTTCCCCTTTATTTCCCTTTTTAGGGGGGTTTTTCCAATTTATGAAAAAAAAAAAAAAAAAAACAAAAAAAAAAAAAAAAAAAAAAAAAAAAAAAAAAAAAAAAAAAAAAAAAAAAAAAAAAAAAAAAAAAAAAAAAAAAAAAAAAAAAACCCCCCCCCCCCCCCCCCCCCCCCCCCCCCCCCCCCCCCCCCCCCCCCCCCCCCCACCCCCCCCCCCCCCCCCCCCCCCCCCCCCCCCCCCCCCCCCCCCCCCCCCCCCTGTGGTTTTTATTTTTTCAAAAAAGGGGGAAACATTTTAAATTGGGTTTGGTTTTTGTTTTTATTTTTTTTTATCCTATTCAAAAAGTAATTTTGTTTTTTGTGTTTTTTTTAGGGTTTTTTTATATGTACAAAATAAAGCATTTTCCTTTTTTTAAAAATCTGTTTGTGGGCATGGGGCAGATTCTACATATTGCTCTTACAAACTTAGATAGTTGACAGTATTATAGGTTTTGCATTAGCATGACCTTTCTGAGGGATTTGGGGTCTTACACACATATGTTTATCATTATTTAATGACATCAGTTCTCAGGTATTTGGCAGACAGGTACAGACTGTGAGAGGAACACACCACACATATGAGGCATACATCTGCACATTCGTACAGTTGTGAGGTATGTTTCTGATACTGAACATCAATTTTCTTATGCCAATACACACAATACATGGCGCCATCACAGGCCAGTTACCATTACATTCCTATTGCAGGACACACCCACCCACTGGGTTATATTCCTCACACAGGCCAACAGGTGCTTATCCACACTAATTATTCCATCATGTACCTTATGTATGCGGTATTTGCACTTTCCGTCAGTGGCAGAGCTCATGTACAGTATGGGGACTGGACACTGTATCGGTGACACTGCATGACACCCTGAGGGACACATGTCTTTTGAGTCTATTAACCTTCCACATTGACTTTCGCAGGCCATACATTGTAATTCACATTTGTGGACAAACATGCTTATGACTTGTACATGTTTTGTCATTTGTCCTGACGTCTTTCTTCTCACCTGTCCACGTAGTATCACTAGTTCTGTACATTTCATTAGGACGGGTTACCTTCATACCTCTCACCTGTACACATTATGGGTATATGCCCTGGGGTTTGACCTATGATTCTGTTACATTTGTCATGATAATGTGCCTTTCTGGTAGATTGCTGGCAAGCCATGACGGACTGTGCGGTTAGGTAATCATGACTGACATTTCTATTTCATGATTACTAACTCTCATAACATTCATATTCCTGACTACGCAATTATTCTATCAACAGTCTGACTTTGTCTGAGATGTATTTAATATAGTCCCTATTTGTCTGTCGTGTACTATGCCTTAGTCCAGCTGTCTTATTCTAACATTCTGGCAGGTATGGTTACCATCTTGGTCGTACGTGTGTCCATCCATGATAATCGCCTACATGACACTGATATAGGTCCCTACATCTTCCCCCAATGGTTTACACTATATCCAGTAGATGGGTTGCACCTTTTTGGAGAATGTAGGCGTGAACTATACCCACATAGGTATATTGATCACTCCCATGGGGCGTACCTAATAGATCTGTGCCAACCAACACCTTGGCCCAATTCTGCATACCCATGATTCCTATACCTGACACACCTCCACAGTACCCATTAGACATGTTTAATGTGAGTGATAATAAAGTGTGAGGACACTTCCGAGCACTCCCCACTCTGCGGATATCAGCTCGTACGTCATACATTCAATCGACCCATGTGTTATTACCCTTGCACCTGCTACTGTTGCATGTACACCTATATCGTTGTTGCAGGTGTGACTTCTTTTGCATCAATGATGGTTGGCACTTCATACAGGATCAATTTTTGGGGTCCTGCAAAGGACACCTATATTCATGTTTAATGTGTAGAACTTGCAGGCCCTGTCTCACTGGTACTTTCTGGGCAATGGTTTGGAAACCATTGGTGCATTCTCCTTTCATGCATGTCTGTCTGTGTATCCATATTAGCTATACCGTGACCTATTTATGTACATGTGTTATATGTACAGGGACATATGTTTGTTGTGTATATATCTATTCATGTATTGTGTGTGTATAGATTTATATATGTACATATATACATATGTCTGTACATTCCTCATCTCGTAATTTGCTTTGGATTATGTCTGTGGATATATGTGTATATATATTTCCATATCATACCTTTCAACTGTACAGATTTCCGCTGCATGTACAGCTGTTTGCCTCTTATCTTTGGTCCATTTATCATAACCTTGTGTCTATCTGGCAAGTTAGTGGCATATCATTAAAGACTGACGTTGGTAAATAATGACAAACATTTCAGGTTACAACTTCATACCCTTCAGAGAATCCATGCTAGTGACACACCTGTTATTCTATCCACTTTCTATGTTTGTTAGGGCAATATCTCGGGATTGTCCCTATTTGTACCAGTTGTTGTCATGACTTTGTCCGGTTTCGTACTTTACGGGTTTAACAGGTATAAGCTATGTACATAGAACGTGGGGAAAACACCATTCATTTTCTATTCTGTGAGTAGATTACACACACGCAGGCGCACTTGCATATCCTTATTGTGGGTTAAATGTGTTTCATAGATAATTGTGCTTCCGTGAACTTTCATAATTCTGACCGTAACAGTTGCATATCTGTATTCCAGTTTACAGACTACTGCAAAACACATGTTCACCATTACATATTTAAATGTGTGTACTGCATCGATGCTTTTATTACACTTTCAAGTTATGTGTGCTGTGGTCGTAGGTCAACCAGGAATTCATTCACGTTGGCCAGATACCGGAACCAGTATTCTATTGGTGTTCTCCCTCATTGATATGCATACCCATAGTACTTAGCTACATCAAAATACGCCTCACCGTTTCACCTACGACACAGGCATCCATTCTCCTGCTGGGAAAAAGGCGGTACTACATATTACACATTCCCTATTGCCTACTGCTGTGGACTCCGGCTGCATTGTTAATCCCTCCGAGGATATGCAGAACACCAAGGCATATAGTCCAGCCACATACAGGTCTTTGATTGTCAGGGTGTTCATGTAGTGATCTGAGTTTAGGCTTGTCCACCTGGTGAACGGAACTTCCCTGGCCGAGGTCAAATGTCAGACGAAGCATATGGACAGGGATTATCTCCCTATTTTGAAGTTTTACCTGTGTTTATAGACACAGGTGTTTGGGCACCTGTCAGCAGCTTATTCTGTTGTCATTACATATTATGGGTGGGGTTGTTATAGTCCATACTCCACGGTGAGGGGTGTTCCCATTTACATTTGACTATTACCTGTATACAGTCATACGGGGATTATTATTTTTGGACATGAAGTGACTACAGGTATGCAGTTGTACATTACACAAGTGTGAAGGGCTGTTCCTGTAAATATGTATGGACCATACCTCTCAACCTCTTAGAGCACCGAACCTGTGCAAAACCTACACGATGGGGGGACAATTAGGGACACATTCTAACGATTGCTCTTACAAGCTTAGAGCATTGATAGAATTCTAGGTTTTGCATTAGCATGACTTTTCTGCAGGTTGTGGAGTCTTATACTCAGGATATTTCTCATTATTTAGTGATGTCAATCCTCAGCTATTTACCACACTGGTGCAGATTGTCGGAGGCACAGACCAACACTATGGGGCGAACCTGTGGTCATTCTTAGGGTTGCCACCTTTTCAACTGCCCAAAGTGGGACATGTTCTGTAGAGATGTCAGATTTTCCAGGACAAAACATACCTACAGCCGTGCATATTACTGAACTTTAACCTTTTTTTGTACATATAATACCTTATTCTAGTAACATTCGAATTGCTTATGCTACTTCACATAACATATTGAGGATTCATATATAAAATAACTGTTTTATGCGACTATTAAAGTAAATTAGGAAATAAACTCTCAGGATATTTGCTATGTCTTGATTTTTTTCACAGGACACAACTGCCTACAGAGGGATTGTTACTCGCAAAGTGGGACAGGTGGTGACCCTAGTCATTCTGCAAATATCCGGACAGTTGAGTGGTATAGCATGGACCTCTGTAATACGCTGTTGTGTTCTGGCACAGCAGTAGCTCAGCAGTAAAGACTGCAGTCGGAACGTGCTGACAGACAATTGGGTTTCAGACTTCATACTCCAGACATTAATGCCAATTTGCAAACTGTTATTTTATCAAATTCTATGTTTCTAAGAGATATGTTTACAGATTGTCCCTGATTTTGGACCTTTGTCTCACTTATATTCACGGCTCTGTCCAGATATCTTGCTCTCACAGGTTGACAAGTATGGTCAGTCACGACTGCACACAGTCAGTGTCCCTCACACTTGATCAGGGTTGACCTGTTTACATAGTGTCTTCCTCGCCCTCATGCCGTTTTCCACTTTGCAAATGTGTGCATTATATTCTCCCTTCTATTTGTGTCTGGAGACATGCATCACGGGAAGGTATTTTATCCTGGGTGGTAGGTTATGCATGCCCACTTAGGGCTGGACAGTGTCATGGACCTCCACTGCACGTTCTGTCTTGTGTCCAGATATCTACTGGATTGGACATCATGTCATCATACCCATTCTACTATTTACACAAGTTGGTCATCCCGTGAGGGATATCCCAAAAATTGGTCAAAACCAAAACAAGTTAGATAACGAAGATTTTTGTGGCTGCACGAAAATGAGCAGGGGGGGTTTCCTGCAGGGGATACATGGTTTGCAATCCTGACACTGCCTAGGGTGACAATACCTACTACATTTGCAAACGGGTCACTGTGTGTAGCTGTTTCTGCAACAAACCAGTGGACCAAGTACGGCTGGATTTGGTGGACATTCTGGTATGGTGGCAAGTTGTGTGTTGTGGAGGGTATGCTGGGTAGGCTATTATGCATCCAAGTGTGTTGCATTTGTTATGGCTAGTTCCATCAGGACCCATCTGTGGGTATGTGACGGTGCCGTATCTATACATTTGTCTCGCATATTTCCATATTCATATGTTTGTGGGATTGTGTTCTACACTATGGCCTGTCTGCTTGTCTTGCAGCTGTTTCTACATGAGGTTGTGTTTCTTTCCACTTCACCCGCTGCACCTTCATACACCTCCGGTTCACCTTTTCTGCATACGACCAAAGTATCGCCTTTGAGGAATTTACCATTAAACACACACCCCTCACACGCGAATTACTGACACCCCATAGAGCACTACTTTGGTTGTTGGCCCATGACACGGCCAGAGTTACACATTGACTACCCTACATGTGTCGGGTATCTTTATGGTTGTGCGGACTACCCTGCCATGTTTGCTTTCCACATGCTATACCTTACGCACATAAGTACACACCCTTACTTCACTTTCATTACTTGGCTGTTGTATCCGGGTACTACCCGTTCGACTGTGTCACATACACGTTTGGATTATACAGTTGACTTCCGGATTTTGCCAGCCTGTTCTACTCATTGGTAGGATGGCACCGTTTCCTATGTCCAAGCTATTCCTTACCCATGTCCGACCGTTGTGGACTTTGCCTCCCCACAGTCAACGGTTGTGTTTCCACCTTTTCAATTGGCCACAGTGTGACATAGGGTTACCACCTGTCCCACTTTGTGAGGGACAGTCCCTCTTTGGGCAGTTGTGTCCTGACATGTAATTGTTAACATGGCAAATGTCCTGAGATTTTAGGACAAACATATTTTTTATATTTTATGTGATAGTTGCATTAAACAGTTAATTCTGTATCTGAAATACCTGACTGTTATGAGAAACAGAATAAGCAACTAAAATGCTACAGGAATGCACTTTTCTGTAGGCAAAACAGTTATGTTCTGTCCTTTGTACTGGCCTTGGGTATGTGTCGGCCTGTACAGTCTGATGTCTGTACCAAACATGTCCCACTTTGGCCATTTGTAAGGGTGGCAACCTTACTGTGACAGTTGCGGTGAACACAGCATATTTTACAGGCCGACACATACCCACGGTCAGTTCGGCAGATAGAACTTACAACTCTTGCCTATATCTAAGCTTATTCTTGTAGCATTTCGGTATCTTATTCTGTTTGTTATGACATTTATGTATTATACGTCCAGTGAAATATGTTTAATGCAACTATTGCATGATGTCTACGGAGGAATTATGTCCTATATTCTCTGGACATTTGACAGTTTTACATGTTTGTGTCAGGACACATCTGCCCATAGAGGGACTGTCGCTCGCAAAGTGGGACAGGTGGTAATCTTGGTCGACGGTACGGATCATACTGTTCCTTTCGGCCTACATGTGTCCGTGTTGTTATGGCTTGTTTATAGGCTCCTTCTGTTTCGTTTACATGCATATGCTATTTCCTATCACATTTGGTATGTGAAATACGGACATACCTTTTGTATGTGACTATTACATGGCTTGTGGGATATGATTCAGACATACGGTCACTACCTATATCTACATTTCTCCTCATGTATTTTGTTATGGACACATCTGCACAGCTATGTTCCCTCCCTCAAATTATGGGTTGGCTGTTGACCCTCTCCATTGGACTGGATGTACCTACTGGCAGCGAGCTAACATCTGATACATTTCACTTCCACATGGTATAGCTATCAACACTACGTTGGACTACAGGCACACGTTTTTCCTGTCATTTGTTCATGGGTAGGGACCCGTTATTCCCTACCGTGCATTTGTGTTTGACTCTTCATTTTCTGTTCGCAGGGACTCTGCTTTGCATATGTTTTAGTCTCCATGGACACTGATAGGTACGATTACTATTGATGGCGGAATATAATATTCAGCAGTTTAGGTTGCTCCTCAAAAGCCGACATTGACAAGCCTCCCTGCGCAACTTCGATACGCCCCTTGCACTCACGCACATTTCCTATGCACGTGGCTGTGGCGGCTGCGCGCCTTCATTAATATGCATATGGTGCGTCTACTCCACATCTACGCCACACGGCTGGCGCAAGCCTTACGCCGGACTTGTGCCGAGCTTTATGAATCCGGGGGAATGTCCTTTGCAGAGCACTTCAAACCCCTATCTCTATACTCAGTCTCATACAGACTGTTGACAGGTGATCAATGCCTGGCGTACAAAGCATCCCTAGACCCCACTCTGATGAACCTTTTGCACGTACACAAAACAAACAGGATCAGAACTACTAGATCTAAAGACCTAGATTTTACTTACAACATAAATAGAACATGTTGGAGAGACAGATATGTTTCTCAGAGAATTCATAATCTCTGGAATAGACTCCCCATCCATGTGAAACAAATTCCTTCCTATCTCTGTTTAAGCTTAACTTGGACAATTGAATGGGAAATTGAAAATTCACCCCTGGTCTGGCTTCCATGTCTCTGATGGACAGAGGCAGTCAGTACATTATGTCATGACCAGCAATCAACCACTATATAAATGTCTGAAACATATAACTTGTGGGACACATTTGGGTTGTACGGCTAAGCTTATAAGGGCCCTAGTGGCCTTTAGCCTGGTATATGTCTATTTAACTTTATATAGCATAGACCGCATAGTGTTTATTTAAAGCTTCTTAATCCTTGGAGACTTTATGGAACTTGGATCTTCCAAATAGTTCAGTGATAAGGAATGGAAATAAATACAAGAATATGGGTGTTTGGCTATGCTATGCTATGCTATACTATGTGTTCCCTTCTAACGAATTAAGCCTTGTACAAGGTCAATGCATGTTGTGCACATGCATGTGTGCATGTGTGTATAGGCATGCATGTGTCAGATGTGTTTTATAAATGCTTGCATAGTGGATGTCCCTGATAACACAAATGTCAGTTTATCAATGCAAATATTTTGAATTATTTCATATTTGACTGAACCATTTTTGAAAATGAGCATTAAAGGAGACATTTAATAAAATGATTGACCTCTGCAGAAAATGATTAGTAACTGAAAGTATATATTTACATCAGAAACCAGAGTATTGAACAGCCTATGTTTCCTTTAAAAGTGTTAAACAAATCATTAGCAACATATTTTGAGCTTTCTGAGAACTCACATCATTTCCCTGAATTTTGCTCATTGTTGATGTAAAGGAACTGACAATTCAAATTTATAAATTTACTAGAAATAATTGTTGTTTTCTGGACTGGTAATATTTTTTTCTTTCTGCAGGTGCCTTTGTAACATCCAGGTTATTGTATAATTCCAACAGCCTGCTTCGCAGTTTTACTGAAGCCCTAAATAATGACGTTATATGTTTTGAGTGACACAGTGAAGTAGAGAAACATGCTATCCTATTATTAAGCAGCAATTGTAACTCAAGTGTATAATCTTCAATTCTTCTTTAATTCAGAATTATGCCTCATGTGATATAAACTGATGAAACAAACAAAAATCAAGGCCTTTAAAATGCATGTAATTAAACATTTTTGTGACTTTTATGATTTGAAATTTCTGTGATGTTAATGAGATTAAAATTACTTGTTTGTGGCATGCTCATGATCTACATAAAACCATCTTATACAATGTAATATTTAGAAACATATTTTTCTTGTTATTCTGTTGTCTATAACACTCATCACTGATGTGTTTTTCTGATAGATAACCTTGTCAGTCAGTCAGAAACGTTACTCTTAAGGCTGTCGAAAGGACCCCTGTATTTTAGGGTATGTGAAATGTGATCCAAAGATAAAGGCCAACTCTTATTTCTTTTATTTGTTAAGTGGCATCCGTTTATTGGGATTGTCTGAGTGGCATAAGTTGCCCCTTTTCAGCAGAGGCCCAATAAGCAAAGTTCTAAGTATGAATACATGTAACAAAGTTACAAAAAGTCAGTAAGAACATTTTAAATAACATTAAGCAATTTAACAGAATGAATGCAAATAAGAAACATTCTAAAACATAAACACAGTTAGAAAAAGGATCAGTACGTATCAATAGATCAAAACATTTTTAAGTCATGAATTAAATCTAAAACATGATTACAACAATGGTTCAAAATAGGGAGAGGAGAAAAAAGAAAAGAAAACTAATTTGCAAAAGCATGCCTTAAAAGTGAGGTCTGAGGGAAAAAGTAATTAGGTAATATGTTGGTGAAAGTGTTAGTTATATAGCAATGTGCAGGAGGAACAAGGTAAAAAGGTAAGTCTGAGAGGCAACACCAGGGAAATAGGTAAATGTGCCAGCACAAAAGTGGCTGGATCATGCATTGGATGTGGAAGAGGTTAAAACAAGCAATACGTAGATAAGGTGTGTGAGAGGAAGGTCACAGAAGGTTGAATAAGTTGTAGGATTATTACCATAAAGAGAGACTGTAGGTGCCAGTGTATGGTTTCTGGTTGGGCAGAAGGAGATAGCGAAGGGATGTGATGTGAAAGGGGATGAAAGAAGAGGAGAGAGAAAAAAATCGGGATAGTGAGCTGGGAGATGTTGAAGGGGAATAGCAGGATATAATAAAATAAGTGGGGGATGTGAGGAGAAGAGTAGAAAGTGGTTAGGAAAAGAAAGTGGAAGAGAAAAGGAAGTGGTTTAGGGAGAAAGGATGATAATTTCACAAGTTATTGATATAATATATCAATACAGTGTCCTTAGATAAGGTGAGGAATAGCATAGCTTAGAATACATAGTGCGCATGGATAGCAACTTTTATATAGCCAGGGGATGAGGTGGGGTAGATTATAGTCATGTATTCAATATGTATTGTTTTAACTGAGACTTGAAAGATTTCATCTGAGGGATTTAAGGGCAACGGAGATGGAGTTCCAGATTTTAGAGATGTAGAAAGAATAGAGCGCCACCAGCAGAGTTATTTGGTTTAGTCATTAGGACTAGCTTTTTATCTACTAATAGAACAGGGCTGTTTGATAAGTAGTGCTGAAGGGTGTGAGTTAGATGGGTCTATGTTAAAACAATGAAAAGGCTAAATATCAAATGCTCGGATGAGCGAAAACGCATATGATAGAAATCGCTATTACACCCCCCTTAAAAATATATTCCAACTCTGAGATTGCACTACAGTAAGGAAAGGGCAAATTTTCCGATCTACACTGTACTGCGATCTCACAATAGCAATGTTGATCATATGCGTTTTTGCTCATCCGAGCATTTGATATTTAGCCTTTTCGTTGTTTTAACATAGACCCAGTTAGACTAGGGAATTTTCAGGTTTATAAATAATGGTATTTGTGGTATGTAGTTCAGATATCGTCAGGGACTGAAACAGTTCTAGTCAGTGTAGCTGCCTTAGTGCTACACAGTGGCGAGATTTGTTTGTCACATTAGCAGCAAATTTGGCCACTTTGTTGCAGCACTTTTCAAGATGATTGGTCTAGGTTACCTGAAGATTAATAAGGCTAGGGGCTACACTGAGGGGAGGAGAGAAGAGGCAGAAGGAGGAAAGTTGAAGCATTTTCTAGCATTGTCTGTTAGATGAGGTTTGACCAGTGACAATTGTTTGATGATGTTTACATGGTAGTCAGTTTTCAAGTTGCCATAAATTGTTACACCTAGCAGTTTTGCTTACTGTGGGCATTACATTTAGAGGTTAGACTGAAGGGGATCTTTGGCAGAGAGTTATTTTGTGGTGAATAGGATGAGCTTGGATTTTTGAGGTTTAGAAGGAGATGAGAATCAGATAGCCATGCTTCAAAAGAGGTTGGGAAATCCTGGTTTACTTGTTGCAGGGTATCCATTTTTAACAGCACAGATGAGAATGGAATCATCCACATATTGAATTATTTTTGCATGTTTGCTTGCTTGCTGAGTGTAGGTCAATCACAAATATTTTGAATACGAGATGGCCTAGAATAGAGCCCTGGGGGACCCCCACTGCTTTGGGAGGGAAAGAGGAGTGGTCTGCTGTTTGCAGATCAGGTAGCTGTCAAACCAAGTGAGTGTGGGTGTATCTAGACTTAAGAAGGGCATTTTTTGTAGGAGTTTTGTGTATGAAGTGGTGTTAAAAGCCTTTGATATGTAAAGGAAGACTACAGAGACTAGATTTTCCTCATATCTACTTAGATTTATAATGGTTATAGGTTCATAGGTTCATAGGTTTATACTAGGCTATCTGCCCTAAGGCATTTATAAGCCTAGCCCAAATTATTGTGGCTTACGCCACCCCTTATATGAAAAAATACTGTGCCCATTAGTTTGTTGTGCCTCTGTCCAGCAGTGACCCAGAGATGATTCCCGGGGTAAACCTACGATCTCCCATCCACAGGTCTAGATTTCTCTTGAACAGAGTCAGCGAGGTGCTCTGCCTCACATGGACCGGGATTTTATTCCACAGCATAGGGAGTCTCTGAGTGATAAATCTATCCCTCCAGCACGTCCTATTTATATCCGTGCTAAGGTTTAAGTCGCTTGCTCTAGTGGTTTTGGTGGATTTGGATTTTTGAGGTGGAGCATGTCCATTAATTCCGGGTTGGACATGGCCTTGTATGTCAGGCACATGTCACCTCTGAGCAGGCGGTATGCGACTGAATAGAGCTGGAGTTTCTTCAATCTGGCAGCATATGACAGATTTTGGAGTCCCTTTATCCTTTTGGTGAGGAACTTTTGGGGTCTCTCCAATTGCTGCAGATGTCGGGTGAGATACATCCCGAATGGGGCATTGTACTCGATCATTGGTCTGATAAGTGAAGAGTACAGGGGAACAATGACCTCACTAGATCTGGATGTGAATCCCTTCATGATCAGGTGGGCAATGTAGAAGGTCTTTCTAACCACTTTAGCAATGTGAGTGTCAAAAGAAAGGCCACTGTCAACCTGGGTCCCCAGGTCCCTGATAACCTCTTCTGTGCTTAGTGGATTGCCACCTATATGGTAGCTTGGGGTTACCTTGTTTTTCCCGAAGGGTATGACTATACATTTTTGGCGTTTAACTTCAGGCCATGGCTCTGGCACCAGCTATCTGTTTCCGTGAGTCCCTTCTGAAGGATATCAGTGTCCGATGCACTTTCCACTATGGCCCAGTTTGCAGTCATCTGCAAACTTTGTCAGCCAAAGTCCTCCCATGTTGGCCTGTACTTCTGAGAAGTAGATGCCAAACAATAGGGGCCAAGGACCGAGCCCTGTGGGACACCACTTGTGACCGGCTTGGAGTCTGACACAGCGCCAGCAACTCTAACCCTGTGGGTTCTGTCCTTAAGCCAGTTTGCAACCCATCTTGTGACATATGGGTTTACATTTAAGCTGGTAAGTTTTTCTACAATACCCGAGTGGGGTATTGTGTCGAAAGCCTTTGCAAGGTCAAGGTAGGCTGTATGGACTGCCTTTCCTCATCAATGGCCTTGGTGACTATTTCAAGAAGTCGACCAAGTTCAAAGGCATGATCTTCCCTTGACAAAGCCAAACTGGGTCGGGTCCAATGTCTGCAAGTCCCGTATATCTTTTTTTATGAGCTCCATTATGATCCTCTCCATTGCTTTGCAGACTAAACTTGTTAAGCTTATGAGGGGTTAATTACCAGGGTCCGTAGAGTCGCCACCTTTGTGCGGTGTGACCACAGTTGCCGTCACGCCACTCCTTGGGCACGTATCCTGTGGTAAGGCTGAGATTAAACAGCTGCCTTATGTGCGGGTTTAATTCCTCATTTAGCTCGTGTAGCACACAGCCGGGGACACCATCCGGTCCCATTGATGCTGTGTTTTTAGCTTTAGAGAGAGCAGCTTTCACCTGCGCATTTGAGATGTCCGGGAGGCTACACTCGGCTGGGATAGTTATCTCTCCTTTAGGGGAGAGGGGGATGGAGTTTGCACTGAACCTGTCTGCCAGTATGTTGGCAATGTCTGTGGGTTCAGTGATTTTTGTATCATTTTGGACTAATTCTGAGCATATCTGTGAGTTTCCACCCAGGTTCCTAACATAGCTGAAAAAGGCCTTGTGATTGTCCTTTGAATCCATGGCAATTTTTCTCTCAAAATTGGCCTTAGTTGATTTTATGAGTGCTCGTAATTTTTACTAATAATGATCAGGGGTGACTTCCCTTTTATGGATTTTGTTCTATCATGTAATAGCTTTCTCCTCTTATTGTAAAGTTTGTTAATGGCTGGGGTCCACCAGACTGGACGTTTGCCCTTTGTGGAAAGAGTCTTGGTTTTATTTGGGATTGCCTGATCCATGCAGTCCTGGAGGTGTTCATAGAAGGCATTTGTAAGGGCTTCCGCAGCTTGGGTTGTGGTTTCCTCTGACTCAGGGGCCTTGAAGGATACCACACCAGTCTTGAGTAGTGTGAAGTTTGCTTTAGAGAAGTTCTTCACTATGGTCTTTTGTTTGGGGTGGGGGCGGGATGTGGATTTCCAGTGAGATTAGTTTATGATCAGATCTCACCAATGAGGGATATACTTCCGGTGTGGAGCATTTTGTCCCCATGTTTGTGACAATGAGATCTAGTATATTTTCTCCTCTCGTGGGAACAGTGACTAGCTGTTCCATGGCATTTGAATTTATGAACTCCAGGAACCGTTGGGCTAGAAAGTTAGGGCTTGAGTAATGTTCCCAGTCTATATTCGGGTAGTTGAAGTCACCCAATATGATGGTGTTTGGAGATACATTTATACCCTCCAGTGTCTTCAGGAAGGCTGTGTGGGGTTCCTGAGTTTGAGAGGGTGGCCTGTAGCATGCTACAATTTGTAGAGCAGTTTTGCCTATTGTTAGTTGCACCTGGATGGTTTCCGAAGCTTCATGCGTTGCCACCAACCTGGAGGTGTGAGTATCCTTTATGAATATGGATACACCCCTCCTTTTGTGGAGTGGTCCGGGTTTTGGGGCGGAACGCATGATATGAGGTAAAACCTAATAGTGCCGGGTGCTCTCAGGAGCCTTGAACCAGGTTTCAGTTACAGCACAGACATCGATGTTCTCCATACTGAGAAGGGCCTCGAGTGCGTGCATTTTGAGATTTAGACTTCTGGCATTGAGCAGCATTACCCTCAATTTCTTCCCATTTTTGTTTTCTAGGGTGGTAGGTTTAGAATTTGAGCCTTGCCTAAAAAGGCACTATGGGGTGGCAAGAGCCTTAGCCAATATCCGGAATCCCAGGGTGACAGGTGCAAGCCGTCCCTTGCGAAGCAGCGTGGCTTGTCAAGCATGTCATCCCAGGCAGACAGACACTGGATCCCCTTTGAATGACACCAGACATTAAGCCAATTGTTAAAGCTGATCATCTTGTCTCTATATTGTGGCATCATTCTTGGTGAAGGAAGGATACTGCTCAGGGTTAGGGTCATACCTGCCTGGGCTACATAATCAGAGAGCTCCTCTATGTCTCTTTTCATGCAGTCCAGGGAGGTGCGTCTCAGGTCGTTCACACCAGCATGGACAATGACTGTGTCATATTTGTACTTGCTGTGGAGTGACCCAGTGCTTGTGTTATGTGGCGGATTCTAGCCCGATAGGCAGCTTACTGTGACCCTCTCCTTGTTCAGCCTGGTGAGTGGGACGTCAGTGTGTCTGACTATGGAGTCACCTATGACAAGTATGTTTGGTGTTGTATTTGGCCTTAAGGGCTGTGACTGCTTTGCACACTGCTTTTGTGGTTTATGTGTTGCTTTTGGGGTGTCTTGAGGTAGCAGTTGTTTGGGTGTCTGCTTTGGAGGCCTCTGCTGTTTAGGTAAATTTTTACTCAGAGCCTCCAGTATGTCTTTGTGTGTTTATGTGTTTGATTCAGTGGAGTGGTAGCATTATGTGAGGCTGGTTTTGTGGTGTGTGTAGTTGCCTTCTCCTCCTGTCTGGTCTTGCCAGTCCTGAGTTGAGAGAGCTCAGCCTCCAGTTTGGCTAAATAGCTGCATCTCTCAAGTATTTGTGTTATGTGGGAGGAGGAGAGGGTTGTCTGTGTACATGAGGCAGTTATAACATTGCCTCAAGATTCCCAGATTCACCAGCTGGACCGGAGAGGAGATTGACAACTGACCTTTGGACATGCTAGAATAATATTGGGAAATCCTTAATTGAAAACAAGGGCCAGTGGGGAGTGAGGGTGTAGTGCTTTTAATTTTTAGTGCTGACTTATATAATTGCTTTAGTGAGCAAGTGCCAGGTAACTTGAGTGCAATGTGATACAAGTAACTAAATGCAAAACGACAAACAGTAACTTTCTTTCAAGTGAAACAAGGAAATAAGTACAGTAAGCAATGCAGATATCACTAGTGATCCACAGAAGCTGAGAAGTTGCGTATTAGGTGAATTAGCTTCCAGGGAAATAACAAGCAAACAAACAACAAGTATATAAACAAAGCTAGATTCAGTAGGCCTGGATCTAGTCTATGATAGAGCAAACAAGGTGAACCAATTTCAGTAAGATACAGTTCAAATATTCAGGCACTATAAACCTTTAACCAGAAAATTCCCAGCTCAGAAGGGCAGAGTCCAGCCTCTTCTCCCACAAGAGTGCAGTCCACGAACCTTCTTAATGTAAAATAACTGGCCTGAAGCCCAAGTGCCTAAACCAGAACTAATACACTTGGACACTGGGCTCTCAATCAGCAGTTCCCAACTTAGAAGGATGAAAGCTGCCTGTCCTGCCACCACAGTGCTTGCCACAAACCTTCCTAATGTAAAACAACTGGTCTGAAGCCCAAGTGCTTAATCCAAAAGACTTGAATGATAGCTACACTTTAATCAAGTTACAACCAAGCAGTAATAAATACCATTGAATACTTTAGAGAATGTCTGGATTAGTGCTCAAGTTACACAAACAAAGCTAGATCCAGCAGGCCCGAATCCAGTCTATGCCACAGCAAACAAGGCGCACCAACTTCAGTAAGAAACAGTTCAGATATGCATGCACTATAAGCCTTTAACCAGAAATTCCCAGCTCAGAAGGGCAGAGTCCAGCCTCTCCTCCCACAAGAGTGCAGACCACGAACCCTCTTAATGTAAAATAACTGGCTTGAAAGCCCAAGTGCTTAAACCAGAATTAATACACTTTTAGAATAACAGACACTGAGCCCTCAATCAGCAGTTCTCAACCTAGAAGGATGTAAGCTACCTGTTCTGCCACAACAGTGCAGACCACAAACCTCTCAGTGCAAAACAACTAACTGGTCCGAAGCCCAAGTGTTTAAACCAAAAGGCTTAGAATGAGTTACACCAAGCAGTAATAAATACAATTGAGTATTTTAAGATGATGCAAAAGTAAAAAGAAGTAGGTAAAACACAAGTACAGTAAAAGCAGATGAAATTTTTTTTTTTTTTTTTTTTTTTCTGAACAAGTGCTGAGATCAAAGAAACAGATTTGAGTGCTGAAACTAGAAAACTGGCTAGTTACAAGAAAAAAAAAACAAGCTAGAAGGCTTCCCTCAAACACAGAAGGGCTTGGGGGCTCAGAAGCCTACAAATAGTCTGTACCACTTAACAAGAAAGGCAGGAAATAAGCTTAATTTTTTTTTTCTATTTCCCAGATGCTCTCTTTGTACACAGTAGGAGTGCCTGAAATCAGAATATGATCTCACTGCACTCAGTTGAGTGAGCAAATGAGATGGGCCCAAAGGCAGGCTGAGGCGGGCAGTTTCAATGCCACTAAGATTAACACCAAAACAAAAACAGGGCAGGTGGGTGGGAATAACTGAAGAGCAGAATAACCAGTTAAAAATTCCTTCAACACTCCTTCATACACAGTTTAAATCAATTTAAATACTGTATTTTTAAAAGTAAAAGTGCATAAAAGGTACTTAAATTCTCTTATACGTCCAGTTGAATATAACCAAGTTCTTAGCTTGCCAAGCTGAAGTTTTAAAGCAGGAATTATTTCACATGCACCAGTTTAAATATGCAAGGACAGGAAATCACTGACTGTGGCTACCCCCACACCTGTAATTACTAGCAAATAACAAAATTCAGCCAACACTAGCTTTTAGTTCAAGTTACTGAAGAGCAGAATAACCAGTTAAAAATTCCTTCAACACTCCTTCATACACAGTTTAAATCAATTTAAATACTGTATTTTTTAAAAGTAGAAGTGCATAAAAAGGTACTTAAATTCTCTTATACGTCCAGTTGAATATAACCAAGTTCTTAGCTTGCCAAGCTGAAGTTTTAAAGCAGGAATTATTTCACATGCACCAGTTTAAATATGCAAGGACAGGAAATCACTGACTGTGGCTACCCCCACACCTGTAATTGCTAGCAAATAACAAAATTCAGCCAACACTAGCTTTTAGTTCAAGTTACTGAAGAGCAGAATAACCAGTTAAAAATTCCTTCAACACTCCTTCATACACAGTTTAAATCAATTTAAATACTGTATTTTTTAAAAGTAAAAGTGCATAAAAAGGTACTTAAATTCTCTTATACGTCCAGTTGAATATAACCAAGTTCTTAGCTTGCCAAGCTGAAGTTTTAAAGCCTAAATTAGTACTAGGCTATTTGCCCTTGTGGGGCCATTTTAAGCCTAGCCAAGTACCCCATGTGAGAATCAAACCCTGCATCTTGTGTCTGCAAGGTAAACACCTTAACCATTCTGCCATCTTCCATAGTTAAAGAGGACTGCAGCAGTGTTATGATTAGAGAAGAAGCCATGCTGTGCTGATGATACCACATTAATGTCTGAAATGAAGTAGAGCTGTTGTGTATGGGTACATTTATCAAGGAGATTTGAAAGTGAAGATAGAATGCCTGTTAGTCTGTAGCTGATAAGGTCTGTGGAAGTGCAACTCTTGTGTAAGGGTAAGATGCAAGAATTGTTTTCCATAGGATGGGAATGTAGATTTCTGTAATGAATTAGTTAGTTAATATAGAAACTGGATAGGCCAGAACATCTGCTGACATTTTAATGTATTCTCCAAATAACACAGATCCCATGAAGGAAGACCACTCCAAAGGACAGAATTAATTCATTTATTGACACACTTCTGGTACCTCGGCCTTTCGCTTTCTCCTGGAATACTCTTTTGATACAATCCCATCACTATATATATATATATATATATATATATATATATATATATATATACACACACATATATCAAGTACCAATTACTCTATTAACTAATTAAGAACCCAATTGTGAAAAATTCATAGACTTTGAGTAAATGCACTTAACCATATATACAACATTACAAATACAATTATGCACACATATTTTTTTAAACATTTTCTTAAAATATCTTTCAGCATTTCTAAATATATACATATTTCCTATATTTAAACAGTTAAATTATTCTCTAAATTAATTCCATTAAGAGTCCGGATTATGGAACACTTGTGATGTTAGGAGGCAGAAGTTAGAAAGCCCGGTAGCTACCCGTTTCTTGTCCAAACACAAGGGCTCAAATAGTAGTTTGTTCTTCGGTGTTTTAGCATGACCATATGGTAACAGGGGAAATTTTAAAAGAAAATTAAACAGACTTGAGAGTAGGATTATTATTATTATCATAAATATTTTCCTAATGGAATGAATTCAGAGAATAATTTACTGTTTAAAAATAGGAAATATGTATATATTTGGAAATGTTGAAAGACATTTTAAGAAAATGTTTAAAAAAATGTGTGCATAATTGTATTTCTAATTTTATATATATGGCTAAGTGCAATTACCCAAAGTCTATGAATTTTTCACAATTGCGTTCTTAATTAGTTAACTGATTAATTAGTACTTGATATGTGTGTGTGTGTATATATATATATATATATATATATATATATATATATATATATATATATATATATATGGTGATCGGATTGTGTAAAAGGAGTATTCTAGGAGAAGGTGAAAGGCCGAGGTACCAGAAATGTGTCAATAAATGAATTAATTTTGACCTTTGGAGTGGTCTTCCTTCGTGGGATTTGTGTTTTTTGGAGTTATTCCTTTGGATGTGCATTGAATTTTAATGTATTTTCCTGGTAGGCTATCTGCAGCTGCAATGGTAGGGTTCAGTTTGACAAGTATTTTTTTATGGTGGAGATGAGGCCCAGGAGAATGTTTTATGGTAAACCATTAGTTTAGAGAATGGTTGTAGGGTAGTGGAGGTGGAGAGATTTAGGAAAGGAGTTATCAAGTTGAAGAAGTGGGTACTGAATAAGAAGGCCAAGCTGTTTGGCTGAATTGACTGAGGGATAGCAGAGGGGCATGATTAGGTAGCTTGGCCAGAATTTAAAAGTCATTGACTGAAGAACAGAAAATCTTTGTATTCTTTTGTTTTAAAGTTTGGAGATATGTATAATATGATTTCTTGTCCAGTTTAATCCTTGGCTTGATGCTATTTCTGAATTATTCATATTTTGAAGGCTAGACTCTGCCATATTTTTTCTCCAGGTTTCCCATGCTTTGTCCCTGTGGTTTATAAGTTGTCTGGTTTGTCTGGACAGTCATGGTGCTAGATCTGCTTTTATTCTTTTTGTTCTTATAGGAGTATTTATACTTAGAATACTGAGGAAAGAGGTGCTGAACAGGGAAACAGCATTGTCTGGGTCAAGACTTGCTGGTTAGTTCTAGTTTACTAATTTTGAGAAGAAGGCATCCCTATCACAGGACAGATTGTGAGGGTGGTTTTAGCAGTGGACTATATAGATATTGTGGCAATTCCTTATGACAAAAGCTGGGAGGTGGTTACTAAGAGTGCTGGGGAGACCACCTGAGGAGAGAATTTTGTTTGGGGAATTAGTGATCATCCAATCTAAGGTGGATTTTCTGTTACAATGCTTAATGTACATGGTTAGGGATATAATAAGCTCAGTTGCCCATATAGGTTTATTGCAACAATAGAGGTGTCATAACTTATGGTCTGACGGTCAGTGTTTTGATCACCCATTGTGATAGTTTACCATGGAATATTTGAGGAAGCCCAGCAGAAAATTTCCTCTGCTGGATTTGTATTGTTGCAAAGAGGACTGTAAATTCCTGCTTTGCATAGAGGCCTCTATTTATTTAGTTTTAGAAGGGATATGAGGATTTTAGCACTGTCACCTCACAGTAGGAGGTCCCTGGCTTGATTCTTAGCTGGGGTACCTTCTGTGTGGAGTCTGCATGTCCTCACTGTGTTTGCATGGGTTTCCTCCAGATACTCTGGTTTCCTCCCCTTTCCAAACATGCAGTAGGTGGATTTGGACATTCTAAATTGGCCATAGGTGTGTGTGTGGTGTGGAAGACCTACCATGGCAAGACTAACCACCCAATGGTGTAAACCATGGTTCTAGATAATTGTCACTGTAGAAGTGACACCCCAACCCCATGTGCAAAAATGGGGTTAAAAAGGGTTGTGGATGGATGAATGAGGATTTCAATGTTATTTATATTCCTGGGATTTTGAGAGATGAAGAGTTAAGTTTAGCGAATTGTTGCAAAGAATAGCAGTACCACTTGCCTTTTAGTTTCTGTCTGGCCATAGAATATTGTATCCTTGAGGTATTTTATCTTTTATATTTTGCTTTGGCATCCAGTGAGTAGTGTGTTAGCCAGGCATGGGAGTCTGCTGGTTTATCTATAATGCTTCTTAAATTTATATTAAAAAGATGCAAGCTGAGATATTATTTTGTACCTGATAGAACCATCAAAGGACATCTCAGGGTTGTGGAACATTTTGTGACAGTTTCATGCCTTTTCAGGACATAAAATGAATAAAGATAAAACAAAGGTTATAGCTGTAAACTACATACCCACACATGAATTGGTTCAGCGATATCAATATTTATGGGGACACAATACAATGACGTATTTTGGATTATGAATTAAAAAGGATTCTGTTACGGTACCTAAGGGTATATGGAAAGAAACTAAAAAGATAAAACAAAAAATGAGAAACTGGAAGCTGTTGTTTATGGATATGGATTGCGAGACACAAGCAGTAAAAATGTCTTTAGTCTCTTTAGTTTTATATACAGATCATCATAGGTCATCAACCATAGGAGAAGCTGTGAACAACAATTAACAAAGAGTTGAAGGAATTTATCTAGTAGGGGAAAGAGCCTGGATCAACTAGAAATAAGATGAACCTTCCAATAGAACAAGGTGGTTTACGATTACCTGATTTACAGGAATATGATACAGGTACAGAGATAAGGCTGATATACATAACAAAAGCAGAAAGTTGTAATTCAAAATTGAAAGGGATGATGATGATGCAGGGGGGAATTTCAAGAAATAAGTAGCAGTGGAATTTTAGATGTAGGTCTTTAAGGAGAATAACATCCATACAGAATATTATATTCATAAAGTTGCAGAAAGTATTCTAAGAACTAAGTCAACATGAGAATCAAGAAAGGAGATTTTGCAGCTAGGAATAACTGTGATTAGGGGTGTAGAGAATAGGTTAGAGGGGACTGTAATTTACCGGAGAAAACTGTCAAAGGAACCAGGATACAGAGAACAAATAACTAGAGAGGGAAAGGTAATAGAATGGGAACATGCCAGGAAGACCTTTGGACTGCAGTCTAGAGACTGCCTTCGCTATCAGGGATTGATATTAGGGTATAGGCAAAGAGAAAGTGATAGGGCAATCCTTAGTGAAGGACCTGCTCTGGTAGAGTTTTTAGTTGAATCTAGAAGGGAAGCTGCTGTTAAAAAGAGATAAAAATTACTAGGGCTTCTAAAATAATGCACAACAACTACAGAAACCAATCAGAGGAGGTCAAAAAAGATTGGGAATAGAAACTGGATAAACAATACACATGAAAACAATTGAAAGACATATGTATGGCTCCCAAATATGCAATAAAGTCAAAAAGATTTAGATTTTTGCTTGTTTTCATACCCCAAGCAGACTCCAAAGAAAGTTTCCTCAGGTCAATGTCAAATGTCGGAGGCGTGATGGGGAACAAAGAGGTAACTGGGAACATATGTTTTAGGAGTGTATTGAGTTAGCAGACTTTCAAAATTCCCCACAGAGTACTCTATCAGAATTATTGGGGGAGCAAATGGGTGTAACTAAGGAAATTATTTTTTAGCTGGGTTTACAGGATCTGAATTGCATAAACATAGTAAAGCCTTGTGAAGTTAAAATGTTGTGGCTGCCAAAAAATCAATTACTTCTTCTTCTTCTTTTGGCTTTTCCCGGTTAGGGGTCGCCACAGTGGATCAGCTGTCTGCTCATGATTGGCAGTGGAGTTTTTACGGTGTTGAGTTGCCAGCCCAGTGCCCAAACTTCCATAGAAGGCACACACACTCACACCTAGGGCCAATTTAGAGTGTCCAATTCACCTACAGCATGTCTTTGTGATGTGGGAGGAAACCGGAGCACCCGGAGAAAACACACGTGACCACAGGGAGGACATGCAGACTCTGCACAGAAGGCACCCCAGCCAAAAATTGAACCGGAGAAGCCAAAAAAAAACAATTACTATAAAAAGGAAATCAAACCAACTGTATTTGAAGTATTAAATATTGGAACACAGACAAGAGAAATGGAAATGGGATTTTTAGAAAATGGTAGAAGTAAATTGCACAGACAAATTGAATTTTATGGAACAATATAGAAAAAAGAATGTTTTGGAGGTGGGATGTGGTTTAAGGGTAGGCAGGCATAGAGCAATTTACATAATGTTGGATTGATGATAGTTATACAAAATTATCGTGATTTATAATGTCTGTAATTTGAAACATGTTAATATGGTTTGTTTTCTCTTATATAAATGTATACTTAAGTCTTAAGTGAAAATTCAATAAAGTTATTAAAAATGTTAAATAACACCATATAATGTCAAAAATGTAGGCTGGATGATTTAGTGGGTTGAGATAAGCAAGGCTGTGAGCTAGAAACCGTAGAGGTTGGTGTGCTGTGAAGAGGACCAAGATTTGAGTGAACATCCCCACATGGTTTGATAGTCTGGAGAGACTGCTAGATGGAGCGGGGTAATTTAGATTTGGATTTGATCCTAAGTCCTAGTTTTTAGAGTATGGGATTTGGTGCTGGATTGCTGATACTGAAAAGGGGAATGAATGTTGAGGGAAATAAGTATGAAGATATAGTGATGTTAAAGTGTGCTTTGAGTTTGCGAAAACGTGCCTGGAGGTAATAGTGGGTTTTTTGTAGCTGTAGATGGTAGGATGTTATGTGCATTAGTAGTACTAGAGCAGGAATTATGATTAAGTAGGAAAGGAGCATAACTGGATGACATGATATGACTAAGTATTCCAAGAAAAACTAGGGTGTGCGTGAAGAAAGAAGGAAAATGTGTGGAGGTATAATGGAAGTTGATATATATATATATATATATATATATATATATATATATATATATATATATATATATATATATATATATTTATACACATCCACATACATGTAGAGAAAGCACGAGAGAGATAGACAGAGATACATATACAGCTGAGAAATGATTTTAACGGTGAGGGGATTAAATAAAGGAAGGATAGGAAAGAGAAGTTTAGATAGTCATTTACTGTGTAGGAAAGGGTAGCAAAGGGAAAAGTATAGTTTTATTGCCTCTGGAAGTAGAGAGATTGTTGGAAGAAGGATGGAAGGAGAATGAAGGGGGATGATGGAAAGGCTGAGAGATACTATCATAGCTCTCAACCTTCTATACCCAAAATGAGGAACATCAGCCTTCATAATGTGGAGCAAATGGGCAAAATGTGGAACACATACTAATGGCTTACTAATAGCTTCAACTAGGAGAGTCAAAGGATGGTTAAAATATGCTAGTTTTACTTATAAAAAAAATATGTTAATGAATTAATATGATTTATTTCTATTTTCCATGGATATTAGTTAAAAAGTTTCTAACACAGAATGGGAGCCAGAGCCTTTTAATGTGAAACTTCGAGGAATATGAACTTTTTAAGAACCTAAATGAGGTACGTTCCTCGTAATGAGAAACACTTGAGATGTATGGATGCTATACAGGAAGAAATAAGAGATAAAGATCAGTCTGTTTGTAGTATATGAGAGGAGATCAATGGGATTAATCTAGGTGGCAGTTATGCTAATTATTTGCTTAAAGGTACTGTCAGGGAGGGAGCTTAATAGGAGTGGATATAGTGCTAAATGTTAGATGGAATTTAGGAATAGCTGGATAGAGACAAGATTCATTCTATGATACTAGCACAGTTGTTTGGGGAGATATAAAGATTGGGTGTCATAGGTGATAGCTCTACATTGGTATTATAATGCTAGAATTAGGTGGGGCGGGTGGGAATTAGGAGTAAAGTAGGGAAACTAATTTAAGAAAAGGGGAGCAGGACATACCTGACCATCAAGGCCCTTTATTGCAGAACACAATCAGTTTATAGCTGGTTCTCATCAATTAAGTTGGAGGCACAAAGTAAAAATAGGTTTTGTGTGAAGCTAGGGCGAGGAAGTAATTGATTTACACAGTCCAATCTAATGGTCAAGTAATTAGGTAAGCAGTTCTTAGAGTGCATGGACTACTCATCTGGGGGAAGGGCTGTCACAGATACTTTCCAACACAGAGCACAGAGGAGGGACTTGACTTATAAAATGTAAGAGTAACAATGTGGTTCTCTTAATTCATTAGCCCCTTTGTGGTATGGAATGTTGCACATCTTACAACCTGCACACATACTTGTATTCCAGAGCATTTTCTGAACAATCAACTTAAAAAGCATAACATAATCAAGGCTTTTCTACTGCAGGACATCCTAGATTAACAGTCTTAGTATTATTTTATTAATGAACCCTTGCCCCTTCTATTTCTGCCTATTATAAGCTGGTAACTCACTTAGTTAAAAAGTCAGACCCAACAATGGTCTGGACACCATAAGGAGCTATGGGTGTTAGCTGGAAGTGTATAAAAAGGTGTTGTAGGCTTGAATGAGTTAATGTATCACTGAACAAGGTGTAAGCAAATTAAAATGCCATTTTCCAATGTGATCTTCAGTACCCTATTTGAGTCAGAGGAAGTGTTCACCATGTGTAGAAAAGAAGAACATGATAAGGTAAGATGAGCTACGTTGTATACTGAGAGGGTAATGATCTCTCATAGCCCAGACTCAAAGTGGTTGCACTTACAATTTTTTCTATACATCTCATTGTGGTAGAGACATCTCCATGGTAAAAGTTATTGGGGTATGAGTGAGAAATGCGACCACAAGGCAGTTATCTGCATAGCCATCACAGGATGACTTGAGCTGTTTATCACTATGGAGGAAAGTTCTGTGTTATTTTCATTGGCTGGTTACTTCAACAGAATAAGCAGTGCACTGCTGGTCTAAAGTATGGAATAAAGATGAACTGTGATTTATGGCTGCATATTTCTAGATAGCTTATATGAATTTATGTTGTTAAACAACATAAAATTGGAATTCATATGAAGAAGAGTAATTTATATCAGTTAATCTGCTTTATGCTAAAGCAAAAATTATACTGGTTATGGTGAAATAGCAATTTTTGAAAAAGTTGATTTCTTTTCTAAATCTGGAAGTTTCTACCAAGGGATACATGGCTTTTGACTCAGCTGGCATTTTGAAGTACATTTGGAATATTTTTAGTAATGGGTCAAGTGTGCCTGTATCTAAAGTTGCAATACAGATTATCTTAGGGCATAGTATGGCATTGTACTGTTTCATAGGCATCCTGTGCATTGCTACCATAACAGTTATTTGCCTTTATATTCATTATTTTGTGCTGAACAATTTTGCGTAATGGAAGGTCATGCTGAATACAATGGTGGAATTCCCAGAAAGTCAAAAGCTAGAGGATGTATCATGTTACTTGTTTTGAGACAGACCCTGAAAGTCATTGCAAAAAAAATACTCTATATTAAATCAGAAACAGTGTACCAGAGACTCACTGCATTATGTTTAAAGACCAAATGCAAGATGTACATTTGATACTACCTTCTTTCACAGTGAAAATTCAAGGGTATTCAATTATATTCTGCATAAATTAAATAATTGATAGATAAATTTCAATAGAATTTCAAGAATCCTGACTGTGAGACTTATTCTCTTCAGTGATTAAATCTTGCTTCAACTAGCTTCATTTTATGAGTGGTGAGGAATACTTAACATCAAGACATGCATTTCCAATAGAATATGAGTAATTTTCTCTGTTAGACCATTTTCAATACTAACTGTGCTTGTGTGTATTTAACATTCCATTTTAAAAATACTTTCTGATAACCAAGTATAATCATCAGATGGACACAATATAAAGAAATGCATTTGTATGTTTATCCAGCAGTACTTTATTATAATGGACTGATTCAAGATCATCAGACTGTAGATTTCTGTTAGTTTAATTAGCTCAATATCTGTAACTCAGTTTTGCAAAGACATTTCTTTTCTTAAATTTATCCTTCTCACTATCAAAATAAAGCAATATATAGTTCATATTTTGTTAATATGTAGGGAGAATGACTATGATGTCCTTTAATATATTTGTTTAATTCCCAGAGTGATGTCAGTGGCTGACATTATGCAACCTTTAATGGTGCAGTATTATAAAACAGCACATTTCTCTTCAACATCAGCATTATGTGGAGTGGATCATCTTTTCACAAGCAGTTCTGCAATATGACAGCATTTATCAACTGATTTACCTGTTTTTAGCTTTCCCATGCTCTGCATATACATCGTACACATGCAAAGAAGTGTGCATGCAAACATAAATGCATGTGCAGACATACACAGGCACACACACACACACACGCACACACGCGCACACGCACGCGCACACACACGCGCACACACACACACACACACACACACACACACACACACACACACACACACACACACACACACACACACACACACACACACACACACACACACACACACACACACTCACATATTGCTAAAGTGGAATTAGCAGGGACCTGGCATCAGAAACAATTTTTCTGTAATAACCTAACCTTTCCCATGTACCATAATCTAACCATTAGTATTCACACTACAATGCAAAATAGTTGTGTCCCAGTATGTTTTTAATATATGTAGTCCCTGGAATCCTAAATTGTCTAACACTTAAAATCAGGCATAGGTGAAAAATGTTACAGGACTAGCATTATTCTTTTTATGGGAGAGTAACATAGTGGTCCGGATTTATGAAAGCTTGCACAGAGTGCAAGAAGAGTGTAGGAGCTCACAGAGACAATATGTCTGCTGTGCAATCTAGGTACAGCCAGCAGGAGCGTGCACTAGAGCTGCTAAAGCTACTCTTGCATGGATAGCATCATGGTATGCAAATTACCTCATTTGCTGCTGAAAGCTATGCAAATGAGGTAAATTTGCAATCCAGGAAACACTAACCTGTCCGTGGAAGATTAGTATTATCTGCAGAAATGTACTCCGTTGGTAACGAAGTACCGTTCTGAAAATAGCTAAATGGAGCTATGGCAGCTCCAAATAAAGGATGCATACAGTTGAGGAAGCATGCCAATGACCAAATATAAGGCCATTGGCATTTATAAATAATTATCAAAATCTAACTTTTTTTCCCTCGATCTCCGATGTTTAAGCATAGCGCAGCACCGTGCAAACATGTGGCGCTTTAAAAAAAACAAGAAAATAATTTAAAAATAGCCAAAAATAGCCATTTTCACTAAAAAGCTTATCCTGCCATGCAGGTGAATGGCAGGCTGAAGACAACATGGCCACTGAGTAGTGGTTGCTAAGGGGGGCAAGCTCAGTGTGAGAGATGTAACCATGCATTAGTAGGCAATCCTATGCAAATGAGGATAAGGATAGTGAATCCCAATTTTCCCCAGCATATGAGCCATGTCCCAAGAGTGTAAGTGTAGAGTAGGTGAGTAGTAGAGGAGAATATAGGTAACATCATGAGGGGGGGTGTCAGAAAGGCTGTAAGCTTATTGGAGCACAGTGTCTTGTGTTTGCCCTGAGTTGCTCAGGATTGCAAGAGGCGTGTCTACAGTTGTCCTTTTTGAAAATCAGAAACCAAAGGTGTACGCCGTGAATAGATCTGAAATTTCTTGCAAACGTGCACACAGGGTGCTCGCGCGTGTGTGCTCGTGAGTGCGCGTTTGTGCTTGTTTGCTCGACGCTGCCCTGGGCAGAAACAGAAAGGGAAAAGGAAGGAAAAGAAGTAGTAGAAAGTTAACCAAGAAGAACTAGCAGAGCTGCCAGGTGAAATATATCAGAATCAGCCAATTACACAGGTAGCAGACTAGCCCAGCCCAGCACTTTAAACTCTGCAAACAGCATTCTTCCCTGTTTTTTCCAAAGAACTCTGCAACACTGCAGTATACAAAGAGGGAAGGCTTAAAAAATTAAAGTTAGACAAAATGTTAGGGGCTGCTCTTGCTATCATAAACCAACATGTGCAAGGTGCTGAGGGTGGTGATGTTGTGAATGCTGCTGAGCAACCCACAGTGAGGAGACGGAGAAGAGTGTACAGACCCAGGGTAACCTACCAGGGGCTACATGAGCTGGAGATAGTGGAGCGCTATAAGGTGAACAGAGACCTCCTGCAATAAATTTTTGAGCTGTGCCAGCCACGTCTCACATACAGAACCAGCAGAGGGGAACCCATCCCAGTGGATACCAAGGTATGTGTTGGCCTAAGAATACTAGCTACAGGTACCTTCCAGAGACCAACTGGTGATATAATGGGAATTTCACAGGCATCAGTATCCAGGGTACTGCACCAGTTCCTGGATGCCATGTCAGCACATGTTGGTGAGCATGTATATTTCCCCAATTCCCGTTAGACATTGGCCAGCAATATGCGTCTTTTCCACCAAATAGCAGAATACCCTGAGGTAGTGGGTGCAATAGACTGCATGCACATGCACATCAAAGCACCACCCGGTGAGCGGGGTAGGGTCTACATCAACCACAAGGGCTTCTCCTCCATCAACTGCCAGGTCATGTGCAATGCCCAGGGCATAATAATGAATGTGTGTGCTGGCTGCCCTGGAAGTTATCACGATTCCCACATCTGGCATCTGATGCAGCTGTACCAGAGATTTGCCAATGGGCACATCCCTGATGGTCATCTAGTGGGGGATGCTGGATACGCACTGGAGCCATGGCTGATGACACCCATCAGAAATGCACACACACCCGAACAAGAACTCCATAATAAGGCACATGCACAAACAAGAAACATAATTGAGCATGTGTTTGGGATGCTCAAGTCACGGTTCTGCTGCCTGGACACATCTGGTGAAGCCTTGCCGTACTCACCAACTACATGTACCCAAATTGTCATGGTATGTGCCATGCTACACAATATGATCCTGTGGAAACAGCTGCAGCAGGAACAACATGGCTGTCCCCCCTGTTTGTAGAAATGTTGATAAGTCTATGCAAATTGATTCATGGAAGCCCTGCAGGCACAGCATGCTTCCTGTCGATGTGCAACACAAAGGTGAGCTCTGAAGTAAAAACCAACTTGATATTTCACACACATATAGTATATATGCCCATAGTGGGCATGCTCACACACACAAACAAATTTAGAAAATTTCAGTCAGCAATATACTGAAAGGTCATATTGGGCATGCTCACACACTTAAACAAACAAAGCAAATGTCAGTCAACAACATACTGAAAGGTCATACTGGGCATGCTCACACACTTAGGCCATGTCTGAGTACAGCAGTGGGTCACACATATCTGGCAGTTGCAGTTCTTACTCTAGACACTTGTCACTATTCACCAATCCTGCCTTGCACACACAGTGATATGAAAACAGACCCATATAATATATTGGACCCCTGTCATAATCAAACTATGTACTACAAGTACTTATGTTGTTCAAAGAAAGTGAAAATGCAAAGAAGATCTATAAATCTCCGATCAGTATCATCAAGAAACAATGATCACTCCTAACATTATCCAAGCCATGTTCTGGCAAAAATATTGCCAAAGAGTCCATAGAGAACCATGAAGCTTTCTTTCGCTATGTCATAAATATCGATGTAAACTCATATATGTTCTGAGTCAGTGCAAAGTGTAAAGGAATACATGTACATGACTGACATTGCCAACATCTTGTCAGACAGGTTCATACATATTTACCCACTCTCACTTACAAAAGGGCCCATTATCATACCTGAAGATTGTGAAAACCCAGAAATCACATATACAATGGTTAAATAGCTCTACCCAAACCTAAAACACGGTGTCTATGAGATGACATGGTTTCTCTGGCTGTGTCATATGTGAACTCCAAAACAGACCCTGCACCTGAACAGTCTGTTGAGACTCACCCTCTGTACAGGATATGAAACTGTTGAATGGTTTACAGCAATGTTTGGCACACTCCACAAGTGTCGGTGCACAACAGACCATGGGAACTATAGTCTTATAAGCCTAATAAACCTGATCTGCAAGGCCATGGAGTCCATCATTATGGAACTCATAAACAGAGCTATTGGGAGCCTACAAACACCTAACCCTACCCATTGTGGTTTGGTCAGGGCCATATCATGGTTCCTACACCTGCTAGACAGTTTTCAAGGCAGTCACCCAGGACATTCATCAATGAAATGAGCTTCACATTGCCTACATAGACCTTGAAAAGCCCTTTTCCAACATCCCACACACATGTCATATCCACAAAACAACCTGTGCATAAACACGTATGTCATCTGATGGATTGCCAACTGGGGCACAGATAGATCCCACAAGGTAAGAATTGTGGTCTCCTGTTCAAGCTGGTAACAACTGCTGTCCCCCATGGCTCAGTCCTGGGACCCCTCCTGTCTGGTAGAGTCAAACACACGAGGGCTATGTTTAGCAAAGTTTATGGATGACTCCAAAAAGGTTGTCATAATCAATGTTTGGGACAAAAGAGGCATCCTTAAAAAGGATCTCAGTAAGACAGATGTTGTGTCAAAATTATGGCCACGAGCTACAGTCATACAAATACCACATAGGTGCCAACACCTTAAATATGGAGATAATAGTAAGGGATCTATGGACATATGTGGATAGTCATCTCTACTTCCAGAAAAACATTCACAAAGTGGTTAGAAAATCATGCTATGTGTTCCTACAAATTGCCAAGGTCTTTGCATGTAGGTCAGAGGAGGTTCCCTCTACTCATCAGTCATCAGACACATCAGAGAGTATCATGGCACACTTGCGATGAATCTGACTAGGCACCTTCAGCAGCTGGAAAGACCACTGAAGTACTTCAACAAGAGGATTACTGGCCTCAAACAGTTGACCCATGCAACAAGACTGAATTTACCTCAATCTGTACTCTGTTGCATACTGTCTACTCAGGTGATCTCTGCCCAACAGACAGGTCCATGTCCAATGCAGAACTGATGTATATGCGCTATCTGCAGTAAAGCCAAGCTCACTGTGCCACATGCTCTAGGGATATCATAATCACAACAATAAACAGAACATGTTGGAGGGCTATATTACTAACTCACAGACTTCCCTTGTTTTGGAACAGGCTCCCAAACTACATTAAGCTGAGTCCCTAACTGACACTCTTTCAGAGGAGCCTTGATGAGTGTATGTGAAACTGAACTGTCACACCATGGATCACCTCATCAGCTCTATTACACAGAGGTCTAGGGAACTAACCCTGCACACTCTGGCCATACTAATATATGCCTTCAGGCAGATAGCCTATTACCTACCTATGTACCTATATATATATATATATATATATATATATATATATATATATATATATATATATATATATATGTCGGGGGAACACAGTGTAATAAGCCAAAGATGGATGGGCAGAGATGTGTGTAAGAGGGTGACCATGACTGTGAGCCATCCAGGACTGTCCCACCCAGTACACATCCCAGTGGCACAAAAGACATGAGGTGCACATCTCACCCACTGTACATAACAGCCACCAGTATATGTAAGCATTACAGTGTAAGTGGTCCACGTGCCTGCTGTACAACATGACTGTACAATGAAGTACACATCTACTATCTGTAGACATATACCTGTCACATAGATTCATAGGTATGTAGTAGACTATCTTCACGAAGGCATATATTAGCCTAGGCAAGTTGTGCAGCTTTCACCACCCCATTGGGTAGTCTACCAAGCCCTAGTTCTAATAGTTAGTACCCTAAGTCCCTTTCTAGTGGGGCTGCTGATGTGATGCCTGGCGTGAATTGTCTGTTTCCCATCCACTCATCAAGGTTCCTATTGAAGAATGTCAGCGAGGGGCTCTGTCTGATGTACATTGGGACTCTGTTCCACAGTAAGGCAAGTGTCCGGGATGGTACTCTATCTCACAAGCATGTTGTATTCATTGTTGTGATGAAGTTCATATTCCTGGAGTGTGTAGTGCGACTCAATTTTGTTATCCGTAGATGGAGCATGTTCAACAGTTATGTGTTGGACATGGCTCTGTATGTTAGGCAGAGTGTGCCTCTGAGTAGGTGGTACGCAACGGAGAACAGATTTAGTTTTACCAGTTGTGTTGCATAACACACCTGTTTGAGGCCAGTAATCCTCTTGGTGAGGTACCTCTGTGGTCTCTACAGCTGCTAGATATGCTTAGTTGAGTACATCTAAAATGGTGCATTGTACTCAATGATGGGTCTGATGACTTAAGAGTAGAGGGCCACCACTACCTCTTTTGATCCTGATGCAAACCCTTTGTTGATTAGGTGGGCCACATAGGATTTCCCAATCACTTTGGCAACATGGTTGTCAAAGGAAAGATGACTATCTACTTGTGTCCCCAGATCCCTTATTACCTTGTCAGTTTTAAGGGGGTAACACCTATGTGGTAGTTTGTGGGTACTTTGTTTTCACCAAAGGGGATTACTATGCATTCTTCCACATTGAGCTTGAGGCCATGATTCTGACACCACACATCTGTCTCATAGAGTCCCTTCTGGAGAATATTTGTGTCATCCAGGGAATCTATTATGGCAAACACTTTACAGTTCCCAGCAAACTTAGTCAACCACAACCCTCCTGTGTTGGCATGTATTTTTGAGAAGTCTATACCAAAACAGGAGGGACCCCAGGACTGAACCCTGAAGGACACCAGTTGTTACCGGTGTAGAGTCTGACATGTAGCCAGCAACTCTTAATTTGTGGGATCTATCTGTGAGCCAGTTTGCAATCCATCTTATGATGTATGGATTCATGCCCAGGTTGGTGAGTTCATCTATGATACCTGACTGGGGAATGGTGTCAAAGGCCTTAGCATGGTATAGGTAGGCTGTGAGGAGCTCATTTCAATCATCTGTAGCCTGGATAACTGTCTCAAAGAAATCCACAGAGTTTAGGAGGTGTGATCTGAATTTGATGAAGCCAAACTTGGTGTGCTCAACTATGTGAAGGTTCCCAATGTCTTTATTGTTGACTCCCATTATGATTGGCTCCATTGCCTTGCAGATCAGACTCGTTAGGTTCATAGAGCGTGAATGTCAAGGGTCTTTTCTGGCCCCACCCTTGTGGAGTGGGAAGAACATTGCTGTGCAACATTCTATGGGTAAATATCCTGTAGAGAGCATGTAGAGAGAGGTGTAGGTATCCTTGATGAATATGGATACATCCCCACCCTATGTGCTATGATCCAGGTTCTGATGTTGGAAGATATGGAATGAGTAGTATCCTGGTAGTGCTGGTGTGCTCTCTGGAGCCTTGAACTAGGTTTCTGTCACTGCACAGATATCAATATTCTCCATACTAAGAAGTGCCTCGAGTGTGTGCATCTGGAGGCTGAGACTTCTGGCAATGAGTAGCATTTAGCTCACTTTGTGGTTATTTGTGTTGGTTATGGGGTTTGGTTTGTCATAAGTGACCAATGTTCCACACCTGAAGTCAATGCCTCATTGGTCCGATCTGACCATAAGCTTATTACCCTACATATCCACATTCTGCCCCCACTCCCCATTAAGGAAACCATGTTAAAAAATATCTCCAAAGACAACTTCATGATTCTTAAGACAGAAGTGGTGAACTTCAGGACACCCATGCAGATGGACAATACAGTTACGACTACTGAATCCTACACAATTGCACTTTATAAGCACTTACATGAGTGCATGGATCATGCTATCCCAAACAGAACCAAGACGCTATCCTCCAAGAAAAGGAAGCCAATCTGGTGGTCCACTGCCATAAACAAACTGCACAACAAAAGGAAGAAACTGTTGCAAAAGAGGGTAAAACCCATGAGTGGAGAAGATCCCTGGTCAGCCTCAGTAAGAAGTTGCGATCCCTGATAAAATCCTCCAAAGCTAGTTACAGAAACAAAATTGCCACTGATTCTAAAGACAACCACAAAGAATTTTATAGCTATGTCAAGAATCACAATGACAACACTCAGAAATGCTCTGAGTTACAGCACAATGGCACTAAATATATAGACCCAACTGATATTGCCAACATCCTGGCAGATAGGATCAGTGCTAACTTTACCCCCTTCTCACCCATGAAAGAGCTCATCTCTATACTGAAAGAATACAAAGTTGCTGTCATCGTGGCTGCACAGGTAAAAAAACACTCTCCAAAGCCAGGAACACAGCATCCATGGAACCAGATAACATCCCAGGCTGCGTTTTACACAAACTACAGAATGAACTGGCACCACACCTAAGTACCATGTTCAGTCATAGCCTCACCTCAGGCTTTGTGCCTGCTGAATGGCGCACAGTGATGATTATCCCACTACACAAGGGGGGAGCCACCAAAGATCCTGGGAACTAGCGCCCCATTAGCCTGATGAGCCTGGTATGCAAGGCCATGGAACGTATCATCATGGAACTTATAAACAAAGACATTGGCATTCTCCAAACTCTGGACCACAACCATTTCAGGTTTGTAAAAGGCAGATCATGTCTCCTAAACCTGATAGACTTCTTCAAAGCAGTCATCAAAGCCGTAGACAAGGGTAAGGTGGTTCACACAGCCTATCTAGATCTTGCCAAGGCTTTCGACACCATCCCCCACTCTGGAATTATAGATAAACTCACTAAACTAGGTATAAATCCCTATGTCACAAGATAGGTTGCCAACTGGCTGACTGACAGAACCCACACTGTGAAAGTAGCAGACTCCAAGTCCGACTTCAGACCACTGACAAGTAGAGTACCACAGGGTTCAGTCCTGTGTCCTGTCCTATTTCGTATCTACTTCCCTGAAGTACAGGCTAACACAGAAGGTCTTTGGCTAATGAAGTTCCCAGATGACTGCAAACTAGGAGCCATAATCAAAACTACTAACGATGTGGACATCCTACAAAAGGGCCTCACTGAGACAAATGTCTGGTGTCAAAACCATGGCCTCAAGCTCAATGCCAAAAAGTGCATTGTCATCCCCTTTGGTAAAAACTCTGTACCCATGAACTACAACATAGGTGGTAGTATACTTAACACTGAAAGTGTGATAAGAGACCTTGGGACACAGGTGGTCAGTATAATCTCCTTTGATAATTACATCGCCACAGTAGTCAAGAAATCATTATACGTGGCATACCTCATCACAAAAGGTTTCTCATGCAGAAAAAAAGATGTCATTGTTCCCCTCTACTCATCACTCATTAGACCCATTATAGAGTACAACGCCCCTTTTAGTATGTACTTCACAAGACATCTACAACAACTGGAAAGCCCGCAGAAATACCTCACAAAGAGGATTAGAGGCCTGAAATACATGCCCCACACAGACCATCTCAAAACACTCCAGCTTTACTCTGTCGCATATCGCCTACTCAGAGTTGATCTCTGCCTAACATACAAAGCTATGTCAAACACAGAGCTGTTGGACATGCTCCACTTAAAGAAATCCCAATCTCTCCAAGCTTTGGCCCCAAAACCCAGACCAAAATACAAAAGGAGGGGGTGTATCCATTTTCATAAAGGATACCCACACCTCCAGGTTAGAGGCACAGCACGAGGCCTCGGAGACCATCCAAGTGCAACTAACAGTGGGAAAAGCTGCTTATCAGATCATAGCCTGCTACAAATCACCTACCTTGTCTCAGGACCCTCACTCAGCATTCCTGAGAACACTGGAAAATATAAAGGTCCTGCCAAACACCATGATATTAGGAGATTTCAACTACCAAACATTGACTGGGAGAGTTACTCAAGTACAAACTCCTTTGCCCAATGCTTCCTAGAGTTTATAAACTCAAACACCCTGGAACAGCTGGTCACTATGCCCACTAGAGGTGACAACATACTGGACCTGATCATCACCAACATGGGGGATCAGTGTTCCACACCAGAGGTAATCCCCTCACTGGTAAGATCAGATCATAAAGTAATCACACTGGACATCCACATCCCGACCCCACCCCCAGTCAATGAAACCACTGTGAAAAACTTTTCAAAAGCAAACTTCACACTTCTCACGACAGAAGTGGAAAGTTTCAAAGCCCCCCTTGCTACAGGATAATGCTATCCAGTCTGCAGAATCCTTTACAAGTGCATTATATGAGCATCTACAGGGATGCATGGATCGAGCCATCCTGAGTAAAACCAAGACTCACTCCTCCAAAAAGAGGAAACCAGTCTGCTGGTCCTTGGTCATAAATAAGCTATACAACAGAAGGAGGAAACTACTACATGATAGAGCAAAATTCCAAAAAGGCATCACTGATCATTATTAGCAAGAAACTACGATTGCTCATAAAATCATCCAAGGCCAGTTTCTAAAGAAAAATTGCCAAGGAATCTAAAGATAACCACAAAGCCTTTTTTAGCTATATCAAACATTTAGGTGGCAACTCTCAGATATACTTTGAGCTACTGCAAAATGGCAAAAAATACACTGAACCAACTGACATTGCCAACATCCTGGCGGACATGTTTAGTGCAAACTTCACCCCCCCACCCCCAAAAGGGCCTGTGTCCATCCCAGAAGAATGCAGAGCCCCAGACATCATGGACATGCAGGTAAAAACAGCCCTCTCCAAAGCTAAGAACGCAGCATCAATGGGACCGGATGGTGTCTCAGGCTGCATCTTACACGAGCTCCAAAAGGAACTAAACCCTCACCTAAATTCACTGTTCAGACTCACCTTACCACAGGCTATGTACCCAAAGAATGGCATACAGCAACAGTCATCCCACTCCGCAAAGGTGGTGCCACAACAGAACCTGGGAACTATCGCCCTATAAGCCTGACCAGCCTTGTCTGCAAAGCTATGAAGCGAATTATCATGGAACTCATAAACAGAGACATCGGGAAGCTCCTGACACTGGATCCTACCCAATTTGGCTTGCCTTCTAAATCTAGTTGACTTCTTTGAAACAGCTACCAAGGCCATAGATGAAGGGAAGGTAGTCCACACAGCCTACCTGGACCTCACTAAGGCCTTCGACACCATTGCCCACACTGGCATCATAGACAAGCTTACCAGCTTGAACATTAACCCCTATGTCATGAGATGGGTGGCCAACTGGCTCACGGATAGAACACACATGGTCAGAGTCGTGGGTGCCATGTCCGACTCTAAAGCAGTCACAAGTGGCATCACACAGGTCTCGGTCCTGGGACCCCTCCTGTTCAGTATATACTTCTTTGAGGTACAGGCAAGCACGGGAGGACTATGGCTGACCATGTTCGCAGATGACTGCAAACTGGGGGCCATAATCGACTCTCTGGCTGACACAGACATCCTCCAGAAGGGTCTTACAGAGACAGATACCTGGTGTCAAAACCATGGCCTCATGCTGAATGCCAAAAAATGCATAGTCATCCCCTTTGGAAAAAATAAAGTGCCCACAAATTACCACATAGGTGGTAATCCACTAGGTATGGAAAATGTAATTAGGGACCTGGGGACCCAGGTAGATAGTAACCTCTCCTTTGATAATCACATTGCCAAAGTGGTTACATATTCCTTCTATGTAGCCCACCTAATCACAAAAGGGTTCACCTCTAGATCAAGAGAGGTCATTGTGCCTCTCTACTCATCACTCATTAGGCCCATAGTAGAGTACAATGCCCCATTTGGTATGTACTTTAATTGGCACATGCAACAGCTGGTAAGACCACAGAAGTACCTCACCAAGAGGATCATGGGCCTCAAAGAGATGCCTTATGCAGCTCTACGAAAGAAACTCCAGCTCTACTTGGTTGCTAACTGCCTGCTCAGAGGTGATCTATGCCTGATGTATGAGGCCATGTCCAACCCGGAATTAATGGACATGCTCCACCTCAAGAAAAACAAATCTCTTAGAGCCACACACTCCATTGAATCAAACCTCAGCAAAGCAATAAACAGGACGTGTTGGAGGGATAGATTCCTGTCCAAGAGACTTCCCTTGCTCTGGAATAGAATCCCAGTTGATGTTAGGCAGAGCCCCCCGCAGACTCTCTTCAAGAGGAATCTTGATGAGTGGATGGGAAATTGTAAATTTACCCCTGGGATCACTTCAGTGGCCCTGCTAGACAGAGGCCCAGGAAACTAATTTAAAAGGGAGGTGAAAGCCAACACATTCTGGCTAGGCTTATAAATGTCCTTGGGCAGATAGCCTAGTACCTACCTATGAACCTATGAACCTACACGCTCTAGGGACCTAACACTTGTCATCACAATAAACAGAACGTGCCACAGGGATAGATTCCGGGCCCAGAGACTTCATATACTCCAGAAAAAAACTACCTATCTATATCAAACAAAGCTCCTCATTAGCACTCTTCAAGAAGCATCTTGATGATTGGATGGGAAATAGGAAATTCACACTGGGGATCACTTCTGTGTCTCTGCTCAGCAGTGGCACAGGAAAATAAATTTCTTGGGTGGCAAAAGCCAGGGTACCTTTTTGGCTGGGCTTGTATAGGCCCCAGGGCCGATAGCCTAGTACCTACCTATGAACCTTTGAGCCTTGCCTAAAAAGGTAATATGGGGACAGCAAGAGCCGTGGCCAGTATTCAGAAGCATAGGGGCGACAGGTGCAAACCATCTGTAGCAAAGCAACAAGGCTTGTCTATCATGTCATCACAGGCAGACAGAGACTGGATCCCTTTGAATGACACCAGAAGCTCAGCCAATTGTTGAAGTTTATCATCTTTCTGTTATATTGCAGTATCATGTAGGTGAAGGTAAGATGCTACTCAAGGTATGACCCTGTGTGTGCCAGCATGTGGTGCATCAACCCATATATCATATGGTCATGGCCTATGCATACAATACACTCACAATACACCTAGTATGATAAGCCTGCTGAGGTTAGCAAATGTGAAAAAAACCTTTGTGCAGACTGTCAGCAAGTAATGTCTTTATTGTACCCTGTAACTGCATATTGCTTGCTGAAGTGTAAAGAAGTACTTAGTTTGGATTAAGAACACTGCACTTGCCAACTGTGTGTGTGTGTGTGTGTGTGTGTGTGTGTGTGTGTGTGTGTGTGTGTGTGTGTGTGTCTGTCTCTCCCTGGGGAGGAGCAACCTTTTTGGAGACTACTCACACACCTTAAAAGTGGTATACTCATCTTTGTCAAGTCTCATGATGTCACCATCCTACAAATATACCTGTGGAAAGACACAATCCCAATAACGTGTTTAAGTGCATTGTGTAAATGCGTACTGCTCTAGTATCATAATGTAGTTAGATAGGCAGTTTGAATCCTGCACTTGGTAACTGTGAGTGTGTGTCTCCCTGGGGAGGAGCAATCATTCTGGAGTCTACTCACACACCTTAAAAGTGGTATACTCATCTTTGTCAAGTCTGATGATGTCACCATCCTACAAATATACCTGTTGAAAGACAAATTGCAAGTAATGTGTATAGTGTGTCATGTAAATGCATTCGGCTGTAGTATCCTAACGTAGTTTGGTAGGAGTTTGAATCCTGCACTTGCCCCCTGTGTGTGTGTCTCCCTAAAGAAGAACAATATTTTTGGAGACTACTCACACACCTTAAAAGTGGTATACTCATTTTTGTCAAGTCTGATAATGTCACCATCCTACAAATATATCTGTGGAAAGTTGAAATCCCAATAATGTGTATAGCGCGTCATGTAAATAAATACTACTGTATTATCATAATTTAGTTAGGAAAGAGTTTGATTATCGCACTTGCTGACTGTGTCTGTGCTCCACGTGTGTGACACCATTGGCCAATATGGAGTGGGTTTTGATTTTTCTAGTGTATGACATATCACGATGACAACTGTATGTGCATTACACATGTAAGGTAGCTATGGGGCAAATCCATATACATACATGTGACCTCAAGTATTTCATAGGTGGGTACTCTGCTTTATCCATGAATGCATGTGTTATCTTTGCCAGAGCATGCTGATGCTTTCCAGACCTTAGGTTACTTCTGTATGCTTGTGACAAGCTTAGCCACTGCAGTAATCCCTGGGCTATGTCTTCCATTTCACATCCACTCATCACGGTTCCTATTGAAGAGTGTGAGTGAGGGTTTATGCTTGAGGTATATTTGAAACCTGTTCCAAAGCAAGAAAAGTCTGGCAAAGATGACTAATCATTATAGGTGTGCAACAACCTCTGTGTATCTACATGCAAACCCTTTATTGCTTATGTGCTCCACGGAGGGATTTCCAAAACCCTTTGTTAATGTGATCATCAAAGGAGAGACGACTTAACACATGGCTCTATGTATACATTAGTACCTGTTCCACATGTTGGGGGCTACTACCTATGTGGTACTCTGGGGATACTTTGTTTTCTAAAAGTGGATAACTATGCTTTCTTAGGCTTATAGCTTTACAGCATGAGTTTGACACCAGGTATCTGTCAGTATGATACCCTTTTGGAGGATGTGTGTGTCATCTGGAGAATAAAGTATAGCCCACAGTATGCATTGTCATCAAACGTGGGCAGACATATCCCTACTGTGTTTGCTTGTACCTAAGAAAGCTATATGTCAAACAGGAGTGGTCCCAGGACTGAGTGCAGGTGAATACCACTTGTTACTGGCATAGAATAGTACATGAAGGCTGCAAATGTTACTGTGTGTCCTACATCTGTGTGTCAGTTGTCAAGCCATCATCTAACAATTGTTTATGGTCAGTCTGTTGAGGTTATGTATACTACCAGTATGTGGGACGGGTATGAATTGCTGGTGAGCTATAGCTTGGCTGTGTTGACCTCCCCTCCCTCACCTATAGCCTTGTTGACTGGCTTGAAGTCTACTAGGTGTAGGAGCCATGATCTGGCCTTTAGAGAACCTAAGTGGGTATGGTGCAGTATTTGCAGGTTCATAATGTCGCTGTTAATGAGTTCCATAATGATGAGCTCCATAGCCTTCCAGATAACATTGGTCTGGCTTATAGGGTGAGAGTTTCCAGGACCTGTTGTAGTTCTACCCTTAATCAATTTATGTTAACATTTGCACTGGGTGTGAAGAGGGTGGACAGGTTTAAGAATAAGTATATTAGAGGGTCAGGCCAGGTTTGAAGGTTAGTAGACCATGCCAGATAGGCAGGATTAAGTTGGTTTGTACATGTGCTGAGGAGGGATGCAGAGTATATTGTGAAATAGATGCTAAGGATGAAGCAGCCAGGTAACAGGAAAAGAAGAATGCCTAACATGAGGTTTATGTCTGTGGAGAGAGAGGACATGCAGGTGGATGGTGTGATAGTGCAAGATGCAGAGGCCAGAAAGAAATTATGTACTGTGGCGTCCCCTAATGGGAGCATCCGAAAGGAGAAGAAGAAGAAGACGTTGTAGCTCAACCCTTGTGGACTGTGAACACCATTACCATGTGTCATTTCACAAGTATGTAACCTGTATAGAGACTGCATCTGGACAGAGCATTTAGGTGAGTGGTGACTTCATATGTCAGCTTGTGTATGACACAGCCAGGGACACTGTCCAGTGCCATTGCCACTGTGGTGTGTACTTTGTTAAAGAGATGTTTTAACTAGAGTGTCTGAATCATCAGGTTTTACATTCTTCAGATCTGGAAATGTGGCCCTTGTGTAATGACAGGGTGGTGAAATCCGCATTCAAAATGTCTGACAAGGAATTGGTAATGTCAGTCAGATAAGTGTACTTTGTGACCATTTACATTAATTGTGACCTGATCTGTGGTTTCCCCTGTAGATTAGGAACAACACTGAAGAAAGCTTTAGTGCTGTCTTTGGAATCCTTGCCATTTTGTATTTTGAAGCTTGTCTTGTATGTTTATTGAGGGATTGTATTTTCCCAATGATACTGACCAGAGAGGTTATCCCTTCTTGGTATGTAACTCTTTTGGTACAACTTCACACCTTCTATTATATATTTAGCTTATGGCAGGGGTTTATGAGACTAATGCACTTTTACTGTATAAGTGAGAATTTCTTTTTTTCAAAACAGGTTTATTGTTTTAAAAAGTGAGAATTTCTTGTGTTTGTGATAGCACGGTCCATGCAACCCTGTAGGTGAACAGTGTGCATTAATAAAGGATTATGCAGCTGGGACAGTGTTAACCTTAGTAATGCAAACCAATGACAGATAGCAACAACAGCATCACCCACAGCACAGTGTCAACCCGTGTCATACACACACATGTGTACTCAATTTCCAAAATGTGTGTAGTACAATGCATACTGGCCACCAATAGAAAGCATGGAATGTTAACACTGGCCAATACAGGGCATGTCACCCTACCCATGTGTCCAATATGCACGCACATGCAAACAGTGCACCTCCACCATGTTCACAAATGTACACCTGCAGACCTGTGCTGCACACACCCCACACTTACTCTCCACTGTATAACACATGCTGACACAACTACACACATCAGCCAAGTGGCACATGGGCAAACAAAACACAATTGGAATAAACACTGGTGGAAACAATACAACATGGCTAATTACAGCTTTAATGCAACATGCTTGCTCAGCTACACCTTCAAGGATATCATTACATTTTACTGCTGACAACAGGCTATACATTCAACCATTGTTATACTTTATTAAAGTCACCCTGTGCATCAGCACCATGTTAGCCTGTTCCTGCATCAATGTTACAGATGACAGGAGGTGGCACAGGTTTCCTCTTATGCACAGGGTGTGCTGTTGGTTTGCCAGAGGCCTACACTGAGCCACACAATCGACATGTGTGTGTGTGTGTGTGTGTGTGTGTGTGTGTGTGTGTGTGTGTGTGTGTGTGTGTGTGTGTGTGTGTGTGTGTGTGAGGGCCATGAGTACTGTTATGGGCCAATGTTGATGTAATGTGTTCGGGTATGTGTTTGTCCTAGGTTTCTGGTTTATGTGTGTGTGTCTGCATGCACACAGTTCCACCATGTGGCTGCCATATACGGGGATTTGTGAGACAGCTACAGACTGTACTTGGCAGGCTTTACAGATCACCGTCTCTGGCCATGGATACAGAACCTGTGGCTGGCAGGGGTGCTACAGACAGTATCAGGTACTAATCCAGACTGGATACTATCAGAAGAGGTTGACATATGTCCACTGGATCCAGGTCCCTGCTGGGACTGGCCAGAGCCACATGCACGTGGTCTTCTAGGACTGTCTATGGACAGCTCCCTCCAACATTGCTGGGGCTGGTACTAGCACTACGGGAGCAGCTGTGACTTGCTGGATGTCCACGGCGACCTCCAGCTGCTGATGTTGCTGGCATACGTCCATGTCGAAGTCTCAACCGTCCCGCACTGTCCTGACACATGGATATGACATTGTGGAGGACATCCAATGTCTCACCCCAATGTCTATCAATGACCTCAGTGTAATTACGTATGGCCCCTGCTAGGTCACGGATACTGTCATTTACAGAGGTGTTATGAACCCTCTGTGCCCTTAGTCCCTGTCTGGTGTACCACTCCATTTGTGTCTGTTCCTCCATGACAGCCTGGAACATGTGTGTGGTAGAAAGAGGTGTGGCACGTCTGCCAGGGGCATGATGACCAGCAGTGCTCTGACGACAAACCCTGGGAATCTGCCTATGTGGTACCATTCCAGACATCTAGCTATGGCTGCTTTTCCTGAAACATGTGCCATAGATACCACACTGTCCTGGCCAGTGCCAACCGTACACTGTCCCTCAGCTAAGGGCAATGGTGATGATGGATGTACAGGCAGTATGACTGTGTGCATGGATGGGGTGGACGCTTGTGTACTGTCAATTGGTGGCCCAACAACAGACCCTGACAAATCTGCCTGTGCCTCAACACACCTATCCTCATGATCACTGTCTGTCTCAGTGACATCAGGTTCCCTGCTGTACTGAACCAGCCCCACCTCGGCACCTGTGAGAGGAAAACAGGAATGACACTTTAAGACCTGAACATGACTTCAGACCATATGCACACATGCACACATGCACACATGCGCACATGCACACATGCACACATGCACACATGCGCACATGCACACATGCACACACACAAAAATACACTCCTCCCTAAAGCAGACACACACACAACACCAGCAATCTCAGAACATACACAATAGCAGGTGATGGTGGGGTACAGTATCACAAGCAAAACAGTCATATCACACGTCAGCATGCAGGACATGTGTTGCTCAACAGCATGCAGTGCAAGTGTAGACAGTCCTTGTTACTAACAGTATACATGGCTTTGATGCATGTGTTTTGTTATTAGGTGATGGGCCTCACCCTGGATCACAATGAATACATGAACACAACATTGCTGTGCAGGTATTCAAAACTCAATAGCATCACAAGACATATATGTCAGTTTTGCAAATGGTGATTGGTATGCATATTGTTTAGAGGTGCATATGTGTGCACACACATGAAACATTAAGGTGTATAACAAGGTGTATAGCAATGAAATTTATGTGTAGTACTGTGGTTACAATAACTGGATGGGGTATAGTACCATAGGCCATCATCATGAAGCATCATGTGGACACTCAAGGCTACAAATGTTTCCCAAACTGGCACTACTCATGCTGTGCCAGAACTGTACTTCCTTGGCTATATTCACCATTTCACAAACAGTTGTTACATGACTTTGTAAGGAGGCCAATAAGGAGCATTCCCTGACATGAATGTGTAGTGTGTTGCAGAGTGTTTAAATGCCCCATGATAGGCCTCTACCCCTCAGTTATATTATGTGCAATGTGTGGATGAGATTTTGGATACTGGAGTGTGTCTTTACAGAGGGTTTGGGAATCCTTTATGTGTAGCATGTTAAAATGCTCTGTGTATGACATAGATGTGTATGTTATGTGCATGTTGAGTATCAACTGTGCCTATCCAATGGTCACTACAGTCTAGCCACATTTGTTTGAGATGGTCTGGGTATTGCATGTGTTTGAGGCAGTTAATCAGATTAGTGAGATGTGCGTGGTCTTACACCAAACATGCACAGCATGCATTATGGGTAGGTGTGTTACATGTGTACATGGCCTGCACCTTAACTATGACATGCACTTTTTATTTACAATAATAAATGTAGAACACACTCACCAGCATCTGTCCACTGCCTTGATGTCAACCCAGAGGGATCTACATAGAGATGAGACAGTTTGTCAGTGGCCACAACTGTGGCATTGCTACTGTGTGTTTGCAATCTTACAGTATAACAGCAGTTTACATTCACAGGTCTACAGATTATGTTCCAAATGATCAGTATTGCACAACAACAGGCTCCACATCTTTTAACGACACACTCCGCATCTCACATATGCATGATCTACCAATACAGATAACAGTAGTCTACAGATATGCCATGTTACCTGAATGCTCCATGTGTGCCTGCTGGGTGGCTCCAACCTCTATCATGGTGTATGTCTGCTGCTGTTGTTGTTGGGCAGGTGCCACCAGGCTCAGGAGCAGCTCCTCCACTCTGGTGAGGGGGGGTGGATATTAACACCACCCACTGTTGCAAGCTGTTGTCTCCACATATCAGCAGCATGCTGACGGACATGTCTGAGAAGATCACTGCAGTGGTGGCGTACCTGCTCATATGTCTGGTTATGCAGGCCTACTTAATTTACCCTGCGGACAACATCTTGCCACATTGCAATATGCTCCTGCTGGTCCTGGCTGGTCCATGAGAACATGAGAATGTAGTGCTGAATCATACTGGTAGTAATTATGTCATCTTCAGCACTACTGTAAGTTAGGTTCCTGTGATGTGCCATGATCCCTGGAAGACATAAATACAAAAATATGTCTGAGCAAGTCATATGGCACATTTGACATTATACAGTACAGATATCACTGAACTGCCATATATAGCAACCTATTAGCTAACCAAGAGTGAAACACTTTAGCTGCCACTTATGACTGCTCACCCCGCAACTGCTTGGAAATGCCTTGCTCACTCTCAATCTAATGAACCGTGTTCTGCACAGTAACAAAATAAAATCACTATATAAGACTATACAAGAGTACCTGGATCACTGTATGCAACACGATGCACCACCTAGCCACAGCAGATATACATCAAGCTGATGTGTAAAGAAATATATCATCCATCACAATGAGTGTAAGGTCCAGTAAATGTATTACTATTATACCACACAACTTGTTAATGGCAAACCCGTGTCCAAAATATGTGCACAATTGGGAATATAGGTCGCATACTGCTGTAGTACACTATGAATGTTGCTAGATACGCAGTTATATGTTTTACCACTGTTAAATGAAAAATACTGTAATAAAAAGATCAATACACAGGAGGTTCAGGTTCAGGTACTTTACTAGTGTACAACAGGAGGTAAAAAACGTACAAGTACAGAATTTTAGCAAAAGTAAATTAAGGCACCAAAGTTACACACTGGAAATCAGTCACTGTACTTTATTGCAGAAGACAAACGGTAAGCGCTTTCACAACTTAATGTTGCTTCATCAGACCACATCACTACAACTGATGCTTGGTTAAATACTAGGATAATTAGTATGACATCACAATTTAAAGATATATTACTCCACTTACATAAGAACATATATCAATATCCATAAGAAAAATGCATAAAATATATAGAAAGGTGTGTATTTACACACAATAATATTTAAAAACAATAATATTTAAAAAATATTAATATTTAAAAAGGGGGGGGGTGTCATTCCTGATGGTTATTAAAATATATATATATATATATATATATATATATATATATATATATATATATATATATATATATATATATATATATATATATATATATATATATATGTACATATACACACACATATAACCATAATAGTACAATGAAAAAAATATATATATATATATATATAAAAAAACTCATGTTTTAGTGTTTAAAGCGCCTGGCCTTAAGGTAAGGAACTAATGAGGTGCAGCCATTCAAACCAGGATATCTATCTGCTTGTAATTTAGTGATCCATTGTTGTTCTAATTCTTCAGTGTGGTTTTCACGCCACCACCTCTGTTTGTCCTTACTATTTGTTGTAAGATTAAAAATTTAAAACAATGGCTACTGTCTGTATTCAGGACATGATTAGCTAGAGCATTTGATTGCTTCTGGTTCTGTATGTCCCTTATATGTTTTAACATTCTTTCTTTAAAGCTCCTATTTGTTTTGCCTACATAATAGGCATGGCATGCTTGGCAAAAACAAAAATAAACAACATCAACACTTTTACAATCATAATAATTCTTCGTATAAAGTTTAAAACACTTCACAGGATGAATGTACTCATTTTTAGTGTAGACATGCTGACAAGCAGCACAATTCCTGCACGGGAAGGTGCCCTGTCTGTTTGAAAGATTTTTTCTAAAAGACTGATGTTCTCTATTACAAAGCTGCTGCTTTAAAGACACATTATTTCTAAAACTGAAGTTTGGGGTGTCACCAACTGTGGAAACCAGACCTGGTATTTCATGTAATAGGTGCCAATTCTTTTTAATAATTTCCGTATACTTATTGATGTCACTTGCAAATCTAAAAACTATTCTAAACTTATTTCTATCAATACTTGTATCATAAGGTATACTTGTATCAGCACTATAGGAGCTCATGTATGGTTTACATCTTGTAGGTCTCAATTTCCATGCATCTGCTATCACTCTAGTGATTTCTGAGCTAGAATAGCCTCTTATTTGAAATTCGTCTTGTAACTTATTTAAAGCAACTACTGCCTCTTCATCATTATTATGTAGGCATAGGGTTCTATAGACTTGTCCTTTGAGGACATTTCTAGGTATGTGTCTCGGGTGCATGCTTGACCTGTGCAGACAGGCATTGGTTCTTGTAAGTTTGTGATGAATACTGGTTCTTATCTGCTTTAAATCAGTAAGGGTGACACTCACATTCAAGAAATCAACACGTATCAGAAAAAGTAAAAGTAAACTTCAAAAAGTCTGTAGTACTATGCAGGTAATCAATGAAATTACTGATATTTTCACCATGCCCTTTCCACAAGACAAAAACATCATCCATGAAACGGACGTACCAGAGAATGTAGCCAAAAAATGGGTTAACATCTGACAAAACATATTGTTCTTCCCATCGTACTAGTGATAGATTGGCGTAGCTATTTGCACATGAAGTGCCCATAGCCACGCCAATCTTCTGTAGAAAAAATTGATCCTGAAAAGCTACAATATTATTTTCAAGTATAATCTCCAATAGTGCACAGACTAGCATAATCTTATTAGTAGTCAGCTTCTTATTCATATCGAGGAATTCTCTTATTCTATCAATACCCCAAACATTTGGAATACTAGTAAAAAAAGATTCAATGTCCATGGTAAGGAATACAAATTCTTCATCATTATCAATGGTTTCCATTCTATTTTGTAACCGCTGTAAAAACATTTTTGTGTCTCTAAGAACTGTATAACAACTATCCAAGAACTCATGTAAAATGCCTTCTACATAAATAGATAGAGGCTCAGTGCACCATCCTGCTCCTGATACGACGGGGCGTAAAGGAGGAACCGTGGGATGTTTATGGATTTTAGGGAGCCCATAGATCCTAGGAACTAGAGGTTTTTGTACTGAAAAATAATTAAATAAGGATTCATCAATTAATCCTGTAATCAGTAAAATCAAACACTAAAAAAGACACTTTATCAGTGATAGCAATTACAGCTGTTTTTGTCAGCATTTGATAGGTACAAGTATCTAGTAGCAAAACCTTCATCTGGTTAACATATAAATCTTTGTCCATTAATACAATTTTACCACCTTTATCTGCTTGTTTAATAATAAGAGTATGTAAATCCTGCAATTCATGTAGAGCCCTATATTCTACTGTATTTAAATTATGAAAGGTGCAGCCTTGCGTACCAGGAGTATAAGCTTCATTAAAAGCATTTTCACAGATATCTAAAAATCTTTGTATGCCTGGAGGGGTGGGGGGTACAAAAGTGCTAGGTTTCTTGTATATATTTACATTGACATTTTCATTATTACGAAACATGCATTTTAATGATAAATTCCTACCAAGCAATTTCAAGTCTGTTAGCATTTCAGTTAAATCTGCCTTCTTGGCAGGTATAAAAGACAAACCCTTATTAAGCAAACTGTTTTGTTCATTAGTTAGAGTAAAGGAAGAAATGTTAACAATAAGATCAGTTTTTACATCCTCCTTTTCTTTGAACAGTGTGCAGTTCTGTCCATTTGATTTTCCCTTGCTGTCTTTCCCATATTGGGATTGCTTTTGGCTCGAGCTCTGAATGGAAGAGCTGCTTTCAAAGTGAATTCTCCCACTTTCAAATTCTCTAAAAAAACACTAGTATCTGTAGCATTTGCTTGTGAAGTGTCTATTGGAGTCTTACCTATATTGTTTGCATTCCTTTGTTCTTCTGACTTCGAATTTTTATCCATATTCGATGTAGATGTATTCCCATTCACTATAGAAGCAAAGGATGCAACTTGGAGAGTAGGAACACTTGAATTTACATGTTCTTGGTCAGTTTGTTGTATTGCCATGCTTTTCCTCATCGCAATAGCGCGAGAACAGGAAGTGGAAGCCTGTGTCTCAGTATTTAGTGTCCTACTAGTTCCTCTGTTCACTGTAGCAGGATTATACAAAGGGGTTCTATTTATAGGGTCTCTCGGCCGTGAGAAGACATTATTGTTGCTAAAATCAGTTTTATCTCTGTTTAATTTATTTAATTTAACATTTTGTAGTTTTTTCTCATAGGCAATAATGCCTTCATGCAACTGGCCCATTTTATTAAGGGTGATAGTAGCAGGAAAGGTTACAGATATCTGGTTTTCTAGTGTCACAATTTCAGTTTTGAGCTCAGTTTCAAGAGGTGTAAAAAACTCTATAAGGAGCTCCATAAACTTGGAGCTAAAAGATAAATTCAGTTCTTGCCACTTACGTAAGGGTTCAGGATATGTATTCCCATAAGTTGGCATATTTAAGATACGTAGACCTCGAGGTATTACTTTAGCTTCCAATGAAGCTTGTAGGTGTAGTCTTTGCCATTGTAGTCGTTTGTACTTATATAGAAGGTTTTCTAGCCCCCTATAATGTGCCTGAAACTCAAGCATTTTTTCTATCTCTGAACCAATATCCACTGTATTTGCCTGTACGTCAGCGTTTAATAATGGATTCACTGGTACTTCAAGAAGCTTTAAAAATAAACGATGCTCATTAGATGATTCTTGGTTGGTATCCATGTCCATATTATATCCACGTTTTTGCATCTCAAGTACAGAATTTGTCTGAATAAAACAGGAAGTACACAACTTTTATAGTCTTTCTTGTTAGCCATTGCCTACCAGACTGACATGGTCAGTCACAAGTTATTTTACATCATTTTAGCTTACAATATTCTATTCATTAGAGGTGCTGATACTACATTTTGCTTAAAAAAGAATTTTGGTAAACAACGTGGCCTTGCTAGCCACCTGGTTAGTTATAATGTCCTTTTATTAATGTTCAAAATGCACAAAACGAGCCAGCACAAAGGTTTAGGCAAGCAAATAACTACTTTATTGTGGCATGTTGAAAAACGAAATAAAAAAACAGCGAAACTGCAAACCGGTTTCGGCCAATGTAATAGCCTTCTTCAGTGCAGAAAGAAAAAGTTAAAATGATGCATACTGATGTTCCTTATATACTGAATGATTTAAAGGGATATGTGACCAAAAAAAGAAAAATATTTTGTTTAGTATAAACATTTCTGCAAAACAGAAAATAATGACAAAAACAAGTGTAATAATATTACATATTATTGATCACATTAATCCCCAACAAAACAGGAAAAATAAGCTCAGTTCAAACCCAAAAGTACAGCAATAAGTGTATAAATATATAGTGTCAACATATTGCTTTATCCATATTCATTTAACCCAGGTTTGAACAAAGCACCCAGTTTTGTAATCCATAATGCTTCCGTATTATTGAGTTTATCATGCCAGCCTGTCTTGGTGAACCTCGGCAGCTGAATCCTATCAATGATAGTGAATTGAAATTGGGCAGTTTGGTGAATCAAAGTATGCTTGTATAGGGCATTTGTTACTTTTTTAGTTCTGACAGCACTAAGGTGCTCACTAATGCGAAATCTTAATGGATGAGAGGTTTGGCCGACATAAAATGAAGTACATGTACAGGTGGCCAAATATACCACCCAATCAGAGCTGCAATTACCAAAAATCCTAATGTTGAATACTCATGAAGTGTTGGCACTTGAAAATTCTTTCATTTTGCTGATATACCTGCACGCACTGCAGTGACCACAGGGAAAGGAACCAATAAGTGGATCCCCAAACAAAGTCATTTGTGTGGTTGTTGTAGAGTGAAATTTTTTATAATATGTGAAATGTGAATTCAACGTTCTACCCCTACGGTATGAAAAAGAGCATGTCTCAGGTAATATATCAGATAATGACTCATGTGCTCTCAAAATACCCCAATGATTATCAACAATATTTCTAAATGAAGGGGTATTATTACCATAAGTAACTGTGAATCTGATAGGTTGTGCTTTGGAATCAGTAACCACCTCATGTTCATGTTTATATGCTAGTAATTGGGATCGTGGCATATGTCTGACCTCCTGGATGGTTTTATGAAGTCGACATCTGTTATACCCCCTCTGAATAAATCTGTCACAAAGATCTTGTTCACATTCTACATGAGATTTAGTAGAGGAACAAATACGTTTCATACGTATGTAACAGGACTGAAAATTTGGAAGCTACATGGATTATAAAATTGAGGAGCACTGAGGGGCATGGGCTTAATGAATGTATCCCTTTAAGACCCAGATTGAAAAGGAGGCCATTGAAAAGATACATTTTTTGAATATTAACATGATGTTTTTATATGTATTAAATGTGTTTATATACCTTTTAGTATGAATGTATTTTATGTATGTATTTGAGAAGTCATTATATATATATTTTTTGGTTTTTATAGTTTTTGTAATTATGAACTTTGATCAGGTGATTATGTGTGTTGGTATAAAGGGTGTGTTTTTGTAGTGCTTAATGTACACCTGAAGAAGCTCGTTTGTGAAAGCGCTTGTGTTTTGCACTAGTAAAGGCCTTTTTGGAGATTACAGCCATCAGCGTCTTCTTTTTTACTACAAGGACTTTATTCTTAGAGACGTTTTGGTGTGTATATGCTAGCAGTTGCTGTTTTTATACTATATATTTATCCACTTATTGCTGTACTTTTGGGTTTGAACTGAGCTTATTTTTCCCATTTTGTTGGGGATTAATGTGATCAATAATATGTAATATTATTACATTTGTTTTTGTCATTATTTTCTGTTTTGCAGAAATGTTTATACTAAACAAATTTTTTTTCTTTTTTTGGTCACATATCCCTTTAAATCATTCAGTATATAAGGAACATCAGTATGCATCATTTTAACTTTTTCTTTCTGCACTGAAGAAGGCTATTACATTGGCTGAAACCGGTTTGCAGTTTCTCTGTTTTTTTATTTCATTTTTCAACATGCCACAATAAAGTAGTTATTTGCTTGCCTAAACCTTTGTGCTGGCTCGTTTTGTGCATTTTGACATTTTGGTTTGAGCCTTGCACTGGATCCACCTTGCGTGTCTTTTTTGGTTTGTTCTTTTATGAAAGTTGACACTCAAGGTTCTAAGCTAATTCGAGCACAATAGCAGGTACAATTCTCAATACATTTCTCTAACCAACTCTTTGTTTCATGTATCACTTCTTCCTTGCAGCTGTGCGTTATTTAGGAACATGTACAAGGCCAGTTGTTCAAGCAGGATAGAGCAGAATATTCTCATTATTTTACACTTTAATTTCCTGACCCAGCAGATAATCACTTGTGGAAAGCATAAACATTAACTTTTGCTGTGCTAGCAGCTGCCAGGGTCAGAGGCCAACTTGCAGAAAGCACACTGCAGTTTCATATGAATTCATTTTTCTTGTCATAACATTAATAGAATAAAAATGTATTAATCCCTTCTTTGTTTCTAATAAGCACTAAACATATACATTAATACATATTTTTCTAACATTTTCCCCCTGTTAATACTTTTTATTCTATTCTCAAAAGCATAAACAGTTTTATTTCTTCTCCTAACCTCTTCCACTTAGGACTTGCAGTTAGGAGAGTCATTCAGTTTAGACTTCGGAAAGAATTTCATTTGGAACCAGTTTTTCAAGTTCAATGTCTTGATACAGGGTTTCAAAGACAGACATATCTATAAAATCTTTAATTAATCTTTTCATGCAGGGAATTCCACAACAAATGCATGCTCCCAATAGGAGTAAACCTACACAAATGGCAATCAGAATGTTCATTAGGATGGTACCCCACCCCCCAAACAAATTCTGGAAAAAGTCCGTCAGTGAGTTTGGGCCTGATTTGGTCATGGCCGACACTTGCTGAATCACCTCCAGATGGTTATTAATCTCATGCTTATTGTCTGGTATATAAGAACAGCACTCCTCTTTTATCAGCACTTATGTACCACCTCTCACTGCCAGGGTGAAGTCGAGAGCCATACGATTTTGCAACACAACAGTTCTCATGGCATTTAGTTCATCAGTCACTAATTCGAGAGCAGAAAAAGTTGCATTACTCATTACTTCAAGAAGTTTTGACAGTTTTCTCAGCTCCCAAATCGATTTTACTGCGCCATATGCTGGGAGTATACCTGCCCAAGATATAACAGCGTCACTCAAGTCCATATGTGTCAATTTGTCTTTGTCCTTCATGGAGTTATGGTCTTTCCAGCTTGCTTCAATTCGCCCTACTGGATTCACAGGTTTCTCAATTGGATCTTCAGTTTTCTTGGTAACATCTCTTACATTCAGTACTTTTCCCAGAGGCAATTCCGCAGTGTGTCGTATGGCTGGAACCAGGTAACCCAAAAAACAACTGCCGGACCAATTCTCAGGTAGCCATTTGTATGCCCTTTTCCCACACACAAAATAACAGTTTTCAACTTTAGTGCTAATACGCACTCGCCCTGCATGAAACATTTTCTTATCTATGATTGACAATTGTTTAAACAAAACAGGATTTCTTTGCATTTCATTCAATGTCGTTTTCATTGAGTTTAAATATGAATCATAATTAGTATTGCAAACAGTATTCCCACTACTAGTCTTAATATAACATTTATAAGATATTGTTATGTTACAGTTACTCCAGCCCACCTGGAGAGTATAGTTTTTATATAAACACACAGTCCCCTTTTGTGTAATAGGTAAATACAATGCTATTTTATCCTGTGATCTCACAGTTGTAGTGTCAAAAAGCATATTTTCCCAAGTCTCATTGATCCCTAAAGGAATAGCGGACATTAGCAGTCCCCCATATGCTGTTGGTATAGCTGTACAAATCCAGCAGTTTGAAATGTTTAAAGTCTCAGCATATACACGTTTAATTGTTAGGTATGTGTTAACGTTTGGATGCCAGTCTATGGGTGATTCATCACGTTTATCCAACTTAACTTGTGTGGTTGAAAAAAGGAAAAACCACAACAAAAAGAAAATTGTCACTAGTACAGTTAATAAATGTACAATCAATAAGATGATTATGCAACATTTCTGAGGTTGCTCCGCATTTCTATTTGCTCTATTCTTGGTCATTTTGTTCTTGTTGTGTAACAGTTACAATATTCTTATCAAGTTGAAAGTTCTTTACCGGTTTACAATGCGTCAAATGAATCCAAGAAGTCCTCTCAGCTACTCTGACCACAGTAGGTGTTGCCACTAATACCTGGTACGGTCCTTCCCACTTCGGGCTTGCCCAATTCTACCTCTTTGTTACCTTCACCCAGATCCACGTGCCTGGGGCTAGAATCGCTTCCAATGGTGTGGTGTGTTCTTTATCTGAAACAGAGTTAAACTGCAAAAGAGATTTATTTGTTAACAGTTTCCTCATATAACTAGCTAGTGAACTATCAGCCTCCTGTTCTGCAGGCATGAGAGCTTTCCACTGATGTACATAATATGCCCTCCCAAACACCATTTCAAAAGGAGTTAAACCCTTTGCATTTGGAACTGTTCGCATACTCAGCAGTGCCAGAGGCAGACAGTACACCCAGTTCTTCTGTGTCTCACTAACTAACTTTCTAAGTTTATTTTTAAGGACTCCATTGTGCCTCTCCACCAGTCCTGCAGACTGAGGGTGATAAGCACAATGGTTCTTCAGGGAAATCCCAAAGAAACGTCCCAACTGCTGTATGGTTTGGTTCACAAAATGTGTGCCATTGTCACTATAAATCCTTTCTGGTATGCCGAATCTAGGAATAATCTCCTTTATGAGGGCTTTCGCCACTGTTGCTGCATCTGAGTTTCTGGTCGGAAAAGCTTCCACCCATTTAGAAAACATATCTACAATGACAAGGCAGTGCTTTTTGTTATCACATTTGTTCAATTCTATAAAATCCATACAAATGGTATGAAACGGATATGGCGGTGTAGGAAAACTCCGTTGTTTAGGTTTTAATGCCCCTTGTGCATGATGTTTATTACAAACATGACATGCTGCACAAAATTTTTTTGTATAATTTGTAAATCCATACGTTTGGAATATTCGGTTTACCAACTGTACCATCCCCCTGTTGAGACATGGCACTGCCCATGGCTCAACAAAGCTGCATATCTAAACAGATTAGACGGCAACATTTTTTTTTTTTCTTTAGAGATGTACAGTCCGTTTTCAAGGATTGTTCCTCGTCTTTCCCATTTTTGTTTTTCTTCTTTTGTAGTAAGCGTCTGCATTGTTTTTAACATTTCTAGATCTAAAATTTCAGAGAGTTGTAATTCCTCATCTAGAAGAAAAGTTTCTGAGTCTGAAGCTGCTTGCTTTGCAGCTGCATCAGCTCTCGCATTACCTTTTGAAATTCTGTCCTGTTGTTTCATATGAGCTACGCATTTGCAAATAGCTACTTTGGTAGGTAACTGAATGGATTCTAACAAATCTAAAATAAATTGCACATGATTAATTGGTTTGCCACTAGATGTTATCATCCCTCTATTTTTCCACTGCTGTGCAAAAAATGTACAGTAGAAAAAGCATACTAACTGTCAGTATATATGTTTACACATTTGTCTTTTGCTAAAGTACAAGCTCGTGTCAAGGCAATCAATTTTGCTGCTTGTGCAGATAAGTTATGTAGTAAGGATTGAGCTTCTAAGGTTTCAGTGTCTGTAACTACTGCATACCCCACTAGATTTTTTCCTGTAGGACCCCTTCTGCATGAGCCGTCCACGTAATATGTCACCTCGGCATTATCCAAGGGAATATCCGTGAGATCTTGTCTGGGTAATGTTTTCTGCTCAATTTCCTGCAGGCAACTGTGCAGTGTGCCATCCGCAGGGGTTGGGAGCAAAGATGACGGATTTAATGTCGTGCATCGTTCAATTGTCATATGAGGTTGGCTCAACAGTATAGTCATATAGGAAAGGTGTCTAGCAGGAGAAAGATATGCTTTTTCTTGCAGTAAAATTATCGCGACTGCATGAGGCACTCTCAATGTGAGAGGGTGGAATAACACTACAGAGGCTGAAGCCTGTACTGCCATTGCAGCTGCGACTACTGCTTGTATACAGTGGGGCAAGGATTGCGCCACTGGGTCTAATTGTGATGAATAGTAAGCTATGGGGCGTTGCTTATCCCCATGTTGTTGTGTTAACACTGATGTCATATATCCCTGCTTACAGTCTACAGTCTGAAAGAAACGTTTATGATAGTTTGGTAGTCCTAAGACTAGTGAAGAAGCTATCATTTGCTTCAAACTGCAGAAAGCTATTTCTGCTTCAGGTGTCCATTGTAACAAATCTTGTGCTGCCATCGGCTTTTTGTATATCAAATCAGTCAGCGGAGCAGATTCCAAAGCATAGTTTGGAATCCAACTCCGGCAAAAGTTGGTTGTTCCCAGGAAGGACATCATTTCCTTCTTGGTCGTTGGTTTGGATGCTTGTAAAATCGCTGTTTTTCTATCCTCATCTAGTATTCTACCTTCTTTGGATATTACATATCCTAGGTATTTAACCTGCTTTTTCCAAAGCTGTAATTTGTTTTTGTTTACTTTGTGTCCCTGTGTTGCTAAGAATTGTAATAGTGCTATGGTATCCTCCCTGCATTGCTGCTGGGTGGGGGCTGCTAGCAAGATGTCGTCTACATAAAGTAGAATCTGACTACCCCCCTGTGGGGTGAATCCCGCCAAATTACTAGCCATTACTTGTGCAAATATTGTTGGACTCTCACAATATCCCTGTGGTAGTCGAGTATAAGTATACCTTTTCCCCTGAAATGTAAATGCAAACCAATATTGGCTATCAGGATGTATAGGTATTGAAAAGAATGCATTACTGATATATACCACAGAGAAGTATTTCTGGTGAGGTTTCAAATCATTTAACAAAGTGTATGGATCTGGCACTGTAGGGGCTCTAGGTATTACTGCATCATTTACAGCTTGTAAATCTTGGACCATACGCCATTCCCCGTTTGCTTTTTTAACAAGAAATAAGGGTGTATTACATGGTGAATCAGGAGATTCCACCAGTACTCCTTCCTTAAGTAATGCTGCTATTATATGTTTGATTCCTATCTCCGCATCTTTTCTCAAAGGATACTGTCTCTTTTGCGGTCTAAATGCTGACTTTGGTGTAATAATAACTGGTCCTGCTGTTTGAATAAGTCCTACATCTGATTTGCCTGTTGACCAAAGAATCTTTGGTATGCCACATAAGGCTTTTTCCTCTTCTTCTAATAAGAGTACTAATCAGCTGTCCTCGCTAGACTGCAAGTGTACAGCTGGGTGTGTCTGTGTTAACCAATTCAGTTTTTGTTTCTGTATTCCCTGTTCTGATAATTCTAAGTCAGTTTGTTTCTCCCATCTTGTGACTTTTTCTCCTAGGTCTGCCCATTTTGTACTTCTGTTTTTAGTTAAACAAACATGTGGTAATCGATTAGATTTGTAAAGTGCAAGGAACTCTAGAGGTAATGAACAGCTAGCAACACTGTTCCCCTCAGTATCCCAGTACAGATTACGTAATATTAATCTGTTTGCACGATTTTTTAACAGTTCTTGCTCATATTCCTTATCAGGTCCTGGTGTGCTACAGTAATACAGAGTGCAATGCAACAAATGTTGTCTGTCAGTGTCAAGGGAGGGGGATTTACTGATGGCTACATTCATCAGTTCCTCGGTCACTGCCCCTGGACCAGTCGTAACCAAGTCCTGGCTGTACCAGTAAAAAGTTTCACCCTCTGGTCGCACCACAAAAGTATCCATTTGTCGCGGTGCCTCCATACCCTGCATACTTGGAACTACTGCTATGCCAAATATCTGCATAAGGTCCCTACCTAATAGGTTCACTGGGCATTTTGCAGAAACAACAATTTTACTCTTTTGAGTCATCCCTGAAACAGGGTCAGTTATTGCTATATCATGGGAAAGTGGTTCCCGGTATAGCTGTCTATTTGCAGCTATCACTAATATATAATCAGGTGATTCTGAATGTTCTGGTAACTTGGAGGGGTGTATCAGAGTCCACGATGTTCCTGAGTCACACAGGAATTTAACTTCCTTCCCCTCTACCAGAAGTGTAACTTCCGGTTTTGTGCCTGCTAGGTAGAGCTCAAGGCTCAATAATGCTAAGTCTAAAATCTCATTTTCTTCATCTTCTACATCTACTTGCACTTCCTCTACTCCTTCTATCACATTTACATTTGTCTTTTCTTTATTGTCTCTTTTTGATGACTCCTGACCCTCATATGGTGTACCATCATATAGTCAGTCCTCATCTCCCTTATCTTCTGTAGCTACCTTCTTATTTTGTTTACAATCCCTTGCTAGATGTCCCCTTTTCCCGCATTTAAAGCATTCACCCTTTTTCTTCCTCTCTTCAAAATCTTTGTCAGATTGTTTGTTTCCCTGGGCATTTCTCTTACCCTTCTTACCAGGCTGTAATACATAAACCTCAGCTCCATCTTCAGCAGTGAAGACTTGCGCTTTCTTTTTCTTTTTGCTATTAAAGTGTCTTTCAGCATGTCTAGCATATTCAAGTAAGGCTTGTAATCTACTTGTTCGATGATTAATCATATGCTTCTTAATGAAGCTACTAATAGGTGCAATGCAACCTTTTAAAAATGCATTTTTCAATTGTTGTTCATAAGGGGAGTCATTCGTCTGATTTTCGGGAATTGTCATACCGCTGTGGTTATTGAAACATTCTAATAATCTGGCATAGTACCCATCTACCATTTAATTTTCTTGCTGTATACATTGATTAATACAAGTCCAGTCTGCTCTAGGTTTCCATTTTTCAGAGATTTGGTCTGTAAGGCCCTTCACTCTGTTGTCTAGTTCTGCGTCACTATGTGGGAATGGCTTAAATTCTGCATTACGAGGATTCCAGGTGCCACAAATCATGTGCCAATCTGGACCTACAATTTTCTAACTACTTTTTCTACTTCTTCCCGATTTAAGTGGTAACTTAACCTCATGCCTTGTAAATCTTCTAAGAATTTTGCAAAATTAACTTTTGGTTGGGGGATTCCCTCAGCAGCCTTCCGGATATCCTCCGGTGTCCATGGTCTATATACCAAGAGAGTCGGGTCCTGTCCGACCTGTCCTGCCTGTGGATTTGGTACTTCTATGAGTGGACATATTTCTTCCTCACTCTCAGCTTGTAAATTTTTCTCTATTTGATATGATTCTATGTCCCCCTATGTTTTACGTGTTCGGGACCTAGTCTCATTGGGATCTCTAACAAACGGTTTTGGTTTTGCTGGGATATCAGGATACAGCGGAGGTGGACCAGCTTGTCCACTCACTTCATATCCTGGTAAGGGAAGCAGAGAGGGCGGAGGAGCCGTTGCTATTACTATGTTATTATCTTCTTTGTCTAAGAACAATGCTTTTGAATTATAACTCTTTTGTTCCCTACGGTTTGCTTCCTCAATCCACCTGTGTGCCTGAGGAATGCCTAATTGTCGTTGTTTTTTTACCTGACCTTTTGCATCAGTTTTAAGCTGTTTAACAAGTTTAACAAGTGAAGATTTGTCTAATTTACCATCAAATTCATATTTGTTAACCCATTTTGCATAATATCTAACATTATCAACACTTTGTAGTTGCATGTATTTTGCGTCTTCAGTTAGTGGTGGATCTCGCGATGTTTTAGTGCACTGATTTCACATGTTATTCTGAATGAAAAAATGTTACGTAACCCTTCCTATCACGTGGAACCACAACTTTAGTTTTTCTTCACAGTTTATCTGGAATAACTGCCTACCTTATTCTGTTACCGTGATCTATGACCAAAAAACAGTAACTTTTCTGTCCCTGATCTGTATAACAAATATGACAAAAAACAACATTTACTGTAACGTAGTCCCTGATCTAAAACAGAAAAAAGGCAAAATTTCTTCCTACCTGAGCCTCCGTTATTGACCAGCAAGGTTCGAAGTGGAAATCTGCTCTTCAGTCACAGATCAGAAAGTGGCCAGCCTCTTTGAACGACAATTCAGTCGGAGGTCTTTTCTCTCAAGAACCATTTCGGTGTCTTCTCCCGTATACGGTTTTCGACCACCACTACACTCTGATCCGTAGCCGATTTGAGGGATTCCGGTACGCAAGGACCAATATGTTAAATGAAAAATACTGTAATAAAAAGATCAATACACAGGAGGTTCAGGTTCAGGTACTTTACTAGTGTACACCAGGAGGCAAAAAACGTACAAGTACAGAATTTTGTCTGAATAAAACAGGAAGTACACAGCTTTTATAGTCTTTCTTTTTAGCCATTGCCTACCAGACTGACGTGGTCAGTCACAAGTTATTTTACATCATTTTAGCTTACAATATTCTATTCATCAGAGGTGCTGATACTACATTTTGCTTAAAAAAGAATTTTGGTAAACAACATGGCCTTGCTAGCCACCTGGTTAGTTATAATGTCCTTTTATGAAAGTTGTCACTCAAGGTTCTAAGCTAATTCGAGCACAATAGCAGATACAATTCTCAATACATTTCTCTAACCAACTCTTTGTTTCATGTATCACTTCTTTCTTAAAGCTGTGCATTATCTAGGAACATGTACAAGGCCAATTGTTCAAGCAGGATAGAGCAGAAGATTCTTATTATTTTACACTTTAATTTCCTGACCCAACAGATAATCACTTGTGGAAAGCATAAACATTAACTTTTGCTGTGCTAGCAGCTGCCAGGGTCAGAGGCCAACTTGCAGAAAGCATACTGCAGTTTCATATGAATTCATTTTTCTTGTCATAACATTAATAGAATAAAAATGTATTAATCCCTTCTTTGTTTCTAATAAGCACTAAACATATACATTAATACATATTTTTCTAACATTTTCCCCCCTGTTAATACTTTTTATTCTATTCTCAAAAGCATAAACAGTTTTATTTCTTCTCCTAACCTCTTCCACTTAGGACTTGCAGTTAGGAGAGTCATTCAGTTTAGACTTCGGAAAGAATTTCATTTGGAACCAGTTTTTTTAAGTTCAATGTCTTGATACAGGGTTTCAAAGACAGACATATCTATGAAATCTTTAATTAATCTTTTCATGCAGGGAATTCCACAACAAATGCATGCTCCCAGTAGGAGTAAACCTACACAAATGGCAATCAGAATGTTCATTAGGATGGTACTCCACCCCCCCAAATAAATTCTGGAAAAAGTCCATCAGTGGGTTTGGGCCTGGTTTGGTCATGGCCGACACTTGCTGAATCACCTCCAGATGGTTATTAATCTCATGCTTATTGTCTGGTATATAAGAACATCACTCCTCTTTTATCAGCACTTATGTACCACCTCTCGCTGCCAGGGTGAAGTCGAGAGCCATACGATTTTGCAACACAACAGTTCTCATGGCATTTAGTTCATCAGTCACTAATTCGAGAGCAGAAAAAGTTGCATTACTCATTACTTCAATAAGTTTCGACAGTTTTCTCAGCTCCCAAATTGATTTTACTGCGCCATATGCTGGGAGTATACCTGCCCAAGATATAACAGCGTCACTCAAGTCCATATGTGTCAATTTGTCTTTGTCCTTCACGGAGTTATGGTCTTTCCAGCTTGCTTCAATTCGCCCTACTGGATTCACAGGTTTCTCAATTGGATCTTCAGTTTTCTTGGTAACATCTCTTACATTCCGTATTTTTCCCAGAGGCAATTTCACAGTGTGTCATATGGCCGGAACCAGGTAACCCAAAAAACAACTGCCGGACCAATTCTCAGGTAGCCATTTGTATGCCCTTTTCCCACACACAAAATAACAGTTTTCAACTTTAGTGCTAACACGCACTCGCCCTGCATGAAACATTTTCTTATCTATGATTGGCAATTGTTTAAACAAAACAGGATTTCTTTGCATTTCATTCAATTTCGTTTTCATTGAGTTTAAATATGAATCATAGTTAGTATTGCAAACAGTATTCCCACTACTAGTCTTAATATAACATTTATAAGATATTGTTATGTTACAGTTACTCCAGCCCACCTGGAGAGTATCGTTTTTATAAATAACACACATTCCCCTTTTGTGTAATAGGTAAATACAATGCTATTTTATCCTGTGATCTCACAGTTGTAGTGTCAAAAAGCATATTTTCCCAAGTCTCATTGATCCCTAAAGGAATAGCGGACATTAGCAGTCCCCCATATGCTGTTGGTATAGCTGTACAAATCCAGCAGTTTGAAATGTTTAAAGTCTCAGCATATACACGTTTAATTGCTAGGTACGTGTTAAAGTTTGGATGCCAGTCTATGGGTGATTCATCACGTTTATCCAACTTTACTTGTGTGGTTGAAAAAAGGAAAAACCACAACAAAAAGAAAATTGTCGCTAGTACAGTTAATAAATGTACAATCAATAAGATGATTATGCAACATTTTTGAGGTTGCTCCGCATTTCTATTTGCTCTATTCTTGGTAATTTTGTTCTTGTTGTGTAACAGTTACAATATTCTTATCAAGTTGAAAGTTCTTTACCGGTTTACAATGCGTCAAATGAATCCAAGAAGTCCTCTCAGCTACTCTGACAGCAGTAGGCGTTGCCAATAATACCTGGTACGGTCCTTCCCACTTTGGGCTTGCTCAATTCTTCCTCTTTGTTACCTTCACCCAGATCCACGTGCCTGGGGCTAGAATCGCTTCCAATTGTGTGGTGTGTTCTTTATCTGAAACAGAGTTAAACTGCAAAAGAGATTTATCTGTTAACAGTTTCCTCATATAACTAGCTAGTGAACTATCAGCCTCCTGTTCTGCAGGCATGAGAGCTTTCCACTGAGGTACATAATATGCCCTCCCAAACACCATTTCAAAAGGAGTTAAACCCTTTGCATTTGGAACTGTTTGCATACTCAGCAGTGCCAGAGGCAGACAGTACACCCAGTTCTTCTGTGTCTCACTAACTAACTTTCTAAGTTTATTTTTAAGGACTCCATTGTGCCTCTCCACCAGTCCTGCAGACTGAGGGTGATAAGCACAATGGTTCTTCAGGGAAATCCCAAAGAAACGTCACAACTGCTGTATGGTTTGGTTCACAAAATGTGTGCCATTGTCACTATAAATCCTTTCTGGTATGCAGAATCTAGGAATAATCTCCTTTATGAGGGCTTTTGCCACTGTTGCTGCATCTGGGTTTCTGGTCGGAAAAGCTTCTACCCATTTGGAAAACATATCTACAATGACAAGGCAGTACTTTTTGTTATCACATTTGTTCAATTCCATAAAATCCATACAAATGGTATGAAACGGATATGGCGGTGTAGGAAAACTCCCTTGTTTAGGTGTTAATGCCCCTTGTGCATGATGTTTATTACAAACACGACATGCCGCACAAAATTTTTTTGTATAATTTGTAAATCCATACGTTTGGAATATTCGGTTTACTAACTGTACCATCCCCCCTGTTGAGACATGGCACTGCCCATGGCTCAACAAAGCTGCATATCTAAACAGATTAGATGGCAAAATTGTTTTTTTTTCTTTAGAGATGTACAGTCCGTTTTCAAGGATTGTTCCTCATCTTTCCCATTTTTGTTTTTCTGCTTTTGTAGTAAGTGTCTGCATTGTTTTTAACATTTCTAGATCTAAAATTTCAGAGGGTTGTAATTCCTCATCTAGAAGAAAAGTTTCTGAGTCTGAAGCTGCTTGCTTTGCAGCTGCATCAGCTCTCGCATTACCTTTTGAAATTCTGTCCTGTTGTTTCATATGAGCTACGCATTTGCAAATAGCTATTTTGGTAGGTAACTGAATGGATTCTAACAAATCTAAAATAAATTGCGCATGATTAATTGGTTTGCAATTAGATGTTATCATACCTCTATTTTTCCACTGTTGCGCAAAAAATGTACAGTAAAAAAGCATACTGACTGTCAGTATATATGTTTACACATTTGTCTTTTGCTAAAGTACAAGCTCGTGTCAAGGCAATCAATTTTGCTGCTTGTGCAGATAAGTTGTGTGTTAAGGATTGAGCTTCTAAGGTTTCAGTGTCTGTAACTACTGCATACCCCACTAGATTTTTCCCTGTAGGGCCCCTTCTGCATGAGACGTTCACATAATATGTCACCTCGGCATTATCCAAGGGAATATCCATGAGATCTTGTCTGGGTAATGTTTTCTGCTCAATTTCCTGCAGGCAACTGTGCGGTGTGCCATCCGCAGGGGTTGGGAGCAAAGATGACGGATTTAATGTCGTGCGTCATTCAATTGTCATATGAGGTTGGCTCAACAGTATAGTCATATAGGAAAGGTGTCTAGCAGGAGAAAGATATGCTACTTTTTCTTGCAGTAAAATTATCGCGACTGCATGAGGCACTCTCAATGTGAGAGGGTGGAATAACACTACAGAGGCTGAAGCCTGTACTGCCATTGCAGCTGCGACAACTGCTTGTACACAGTGGGGCAAGGATCGCGCCACTGGGTCTAACTGTGATGAATAGTAAGCTATGTGGTGTTGCTTATCCCCATGTTGTTGTGTTAACACTGATGTCATATATCCCTGCTTACAGTCTACAGTCTGAAAGAAACGTTTATGATAGTTTGGTAGTCCTAAGACTAGTGAAGAAGCTATCAATTGCTTCATCCTGCAGAAAGCTGTTTCTGCTTCAGGTGTCCATTGTAACAAATCTTGTGCTGCCATCGGCTTTTTGTATATCAAATCAGTCAGCGGAGCAGATTCCAAAGCATAGTTTGGAATCCAACACCGGCAAAAGTTGGTTGTTCCCAGGATGGACATCATTTCCTTCTTGGTCGTTGGTTTGGGTGTTTGTAAAATCGCTGTTTTTCTATCCTCATCTAGTATTCTACCTTCTTTGGATATTACATATCCTAGGTATTTAACCTGCTTTTTCCAAAGCTGTAATTTGTTTTTGTTTACTTTGTGTCCCTGTGTTGCTAAGAATTGTAATAGTGCTATGGTATCCTCCCTGCATTGTTGCTGGGTGGGGGCTGCTAGCAAGATGTCGTCTACATAAAGTAGAATCTGACTACCCCCATGTGGGGTGAATCCCGCCAAATTACTAGCCATTTCTTGTGCAAGTATTGTTGGACTCTCACAATATCCCTGTGGTAGTCAAATATAAGTATACCTTTTCCCCTGAAATGTAAATGCAAACCAATATTGGCTATCAGGATGTATAGGTAATGAAAAGAATGCATTACTGATATCTACCACAGAGAAGTATTTCTGGTGAGGTTTCAAATCATTTAACAAAGTGTGTGGATTTGGCACCGTAGGTGCTCTAGGTATTACTGCATAATTTACAGCTTGTAAATCTTGGACCATACGCCATTCCCCGCTTGCTTTTTTAACAGAAAATAAGGCTGTATTACATGGTGAATCAGGAGATTCCACCAGTACTCCTTCCTTAAGTAATGCTGCTATTATATGTTTGATTCCTATCTCCGCATCTTTTCTCAAAGGATATTGTCTCTTTTGCAGTCTAAATGCTGACTTTGGTGTAATAATAACTGGTCCTGCTGTTTGAATAAGTCCTACATCTGATTTGCCTGTTGACCATAGAATCTTTTGTATGCCACATAAGGCTTTTTCCTCTTCTTCTAATAAGACTGCTAATCAGCTGTCCTCGCTAGACTGCAAGTGTACAGCTGAGTGTGTCTGTGTTAACCAATTCAGTTTTTGTTTCTGTATTCCCTGTTCTGATAATTCTAAGTCAGTTTGTTTCTCCCATCTTGTGACTTTTTCTCCTAGGTCTGCCCATTTTGTACGTCTGTTTTTAGTTAAACTAACATGTGGTAATCAATTTAATTTGTAAAGTGCAAGGAACTCTAGAGGTAATGAACAGCTAACAACACTGTTCCCCTCAGTATCTCAGTACAGATTACGTAATATTAATCTGTTTGCACGATTTTTTAACAGTTCTTGCTCATATTCCTTATCAGGCCCTGGTGTGCTACAGTAATACAGAGTGCAATGCAACAAATGTTGTCTGTCATTGTCAAGGGAGGGGGATTTACTGATGGCTACGTTCACCAGTTCCTCGGTCACTGCCCCTGGACCAGTCGTAACCAAGTCCTGGCTGTACCAGTAAAAAGTTTCACCCTCCGGTCGCACCACAAAAGTATCCATTTGTCGCTGTGCCTCCATAACCTGCATAGTTGGAACTACTGCTATGCCAAATATCTGCGTAAGGTCCCTACCTAATAGGTTCACTGGACATTTTGCAGAAACAACAATTTTACTCTTTTGAGTCATCCCTGAAACAGGGTCAGTTATTGCTATATCATGGGAAAGTGGTTCCCGGTATAGCTGTCCATTTGCAGCTTTCACTAATATATAATCAGGTGATTCTGAATGTTCTGGTAACTTGGAGGGGTGTATCAGAGTCCACGATGCTCCTGAGTCACACAGGAATTTAACTTCCTTCCCCTCTACCAGAAGTGTAACTTCCGGTTTTGTGTCTGCTAGGTAGAGCTCAATGCTCAATAATGCTAAGTCTAAAATCTCATTTTCTTCATCTTCTACGTCTACTTGCACTTCCTCTACTCCTTCTATCACATTTACATTTGTCTTTTCTTTATTGTCTCTTTTTGATGACTCCTGACCCTCATATGGTGTACCATCATATAGTCAGTCCTCATCTCACTTATCTTCTGTAGCTACCTTCTTATTTTGTTTACAATCCCTTGCTAGATGTCCCTTTTCCCCGCATTTAAAGCATTCACCCTTTTTCTTCCTCCATTCTAAATCTTTGTCAGATTGTTTGTTTCCCTGGGCATTTCTCTTACCCTTCTTACCAGACTGTAATACATAAACCTCAGCTCCATCTTCAGCAGTGAAGACTTGCGCTTTCTTTTTCTTTTTGCTATTAAAGTGTCTTTCAGCATGTCTAGCATATTCAAGTAAGGCTTGTAACCTATTTGTTCGATGATCTGTCATATGCTTCATAATGAAGCTACTAATAGGTGCAATGCAACCTTTTAAAAATGCATTTTTCAATTGTTGTTCATAAGGGGAGTCATTCGTCTGATTTTCGGGAATTGTCATACCGCTGTGGTTATTGAAACATTCTAATAATCTAGCATAGTACCCATCTACCGTTTCATTTTCTTGCTGTATACATTGATTAATACAAGTCCAGTCTGCTCTAGGTTTCTATTTTTCAGAGATTTGGTCTGTAAGGCCCTTCACTCTGTTGTCTAGTTCTGCGTCACTATGTGGGAGTGGCTTAAATTCTGCATTACGAGGATTCCAGGTGCCACAAATCATGTGCCAATCTGGACCTACAATTTGTCTAACTACTTTTTCTACTTCATCCCCATTTAAGTGGTAACTTAACCTCGTGCCTTGTAAATCTTCTAAGAATTTTGCAAAATTAACTTTTGGTTGGGGGATTCCCTCAGTTGCCTTCCGGATGTCCTCCGGTGTCCATGGTCTATATACCAAGAGAGTCGGGTCCTGTCCGACCTGTCCTGCCTGTGGATTTGGTACTTCTATGAGTGGACATATTTCTTCCTCACTCTCAGCTTGTAAATTTTTCTCTATTTGATATGATTCTATGTCCCCCTGTGTTTTACATGTTCGGGACCTAGTCTCAGTGGGATCTCTAACAAACAGTTTCGGTTTTGCTGGGATATCAGGATACAGCGGAGGTGGACCAGCTTGTCCACTCGCTTCATATCCTGGTAAGGGAAGTGGAGGGGGCGGAGGAGCCGTCACTATTACTATGTTATTATCTTCTTTGTCTAAGAACAATGCTTTTGAATTATTAGTCTTTTGTTCCCTATGGTTTGCTTCCTCAATCCACCTGTGTGCCTGAGGAATGCCTAATTGTCGTTGTTTTTTTACCTGACCTTTTGCATCAGTTTTAAGCTGTTTAATAAGTTTAACAAGTGAAGATTTGTCTAATTTACCATCAAATTCATATTTGTTAACCCATTTTGCATAATATCTAACATTATCAACACGTTGTAGTTGCATGTATTTTGCGTATTCAGTTAGGGGTGGATCTCGTGATGTTTTAGTGCACTGATTTCCCATGTTATTCTGACTGAAAAAAATGTTACGTAAGCCTTCCTATCACGTGGAACCACAACTTTAGTTTTTCTTCACAGTTTATCTAGAATAACTGCCTACCTTATTCTGTTACACTGATCTATGACCAAAAAAACAGTAACTTTTCTGTCCCTGATCTGTATAACAAATCTGACAAAAAACATTTACTGTAACCTAGTCCCTAATCTAAAACAGAAAAAAGGCAACATTTCTCCCTACCTGAGCCTCCGTTATTGACCAGCAAGGTTCGAAGTGGAAATCCGCTCTTCAGTCACAGATCAGAAAGTGGCCAGCCTCTTTGAACGACAATTCAGTTGGAGGTCTTTTCTCTCAAGAACCATTTTGGTGTCTTCTCCCGTATACGGTTTTTGACCACCACTACGCTCTGATCCGTAGCCAATTTGAGGGATTCCGGTACTCAAGGACAAATATGTTAAATGAAAAATACTGTAATAAAAAGATCAATACACAGAAGGTGCAGGTTCAGGTTCAGGTACTTTACTAGTGTACACCAGGAGGCAAAAAACGTACAAGTACAGAATTTTGTCTGAATAAAACAGGAAGTACACAACTTTTATAGTCTTTCTTGTTAGCCATTGCCTACCAGACTGACGTGGTCAGTCACAAGCTATTTTACATCATTTTAGCTTACAGTATTCTATTCATCAGAGGTGCTGATACTACATTTTGCTTAAAAAAGAATTTTGGTAAACAACGTGGTCTTGCTAGCCACCTGGTTAGTTATAATGTCCTTTTATGAAAGTTGCCACTCAAGGTTCTAAGCTAATTCAAGCACAATAGCAGAACAATTCTCAATACATTTCTCTAACCAACTCTTTGTTTCATGTATCACTTCTTCCTTGCAGCTGTGCGTTATCTAGGAACATGTACAAGGCCAATTGTTCAAGCAAGATAGAGCAGAATATTCTCATTATTTTACACTTTAATTTCCTGACCCAGCAGATAATCACTTGTGGAAAGCATAAACATTAACTTTTGCTGTGCTAGCAGCTGCCAGGGTCAGAGGCCAACTTGCAGAAAGCGCACTGCAGTTTCATATTAATTCATTTTTCTTGTCATAACATTAATAGAATAAAAATGTATTAATCCCTTCTTTGCTTCTAATAAGCACTAAACATATACATTAATACATATTTTTCTAACAACCACACATATGTCAAAGGACATGTTACAGACATACCCACACACTCATCAGACATAATTACAGGACACAAAGGTATGACAACCCAGATAAGCTTTCAGTGTGTACTATACAGTACTGTGTGTCAGCACTTACACAATCTTAATCTTGAGAAATGTAATCTGTAATGAATACAGCGACCACACAAAACAGTGGATGCAAGCAATGTGGACATACACCATACTTTGCTGTACAGGCCCAGAGCTTCAAGCAGTTCTACAGTAAACACAGGATTTGGATTCAACATCACTACCAATCAATAATCATAGATATAGTGCTTTAGCCTCCAATGACACACCTTAGTTAAAACCAAGGGACTTAATCACATTGTATTCAATAGCACTTTTTCTGCCTAGCAACAGAATACACAGCTTTTGCTAGGATCAAAGCAAGGACCCATAATACCATGACATAAACAGTTTGCCACTAAGCTTTGCCACAGATACATATCTTTGACATATTCCCAAACACATTGACCACCACAGTCAGTTAAAAGTACAGAGAATCTATTGCAACAAGTAGATGTAGGTGAGTATGACTATATATATATATATATATATATATATATATATATATATATATATATATATATATATATATATATACATATACACATCTATTGGTGTACATATACATATGTATGTAGGCACATATACATTTCACCTTTCATAGTGAAAATATCAATTATACAAAGGATGTGAGGTGTACAGTAATGTAATAAAATTGCACAGTCTTGGGATAAATGCATTGAAGGTGGTCACAGCCCAGGTAGCTTTAGCAGGCCTCACTGGCTTCAATATTGCAAACTGAACAAGCCACCCACAGTGTTTAACCACCACATGTCATACACCAGCACTATATGCTGTCTTGTTTGTCACACACTAAAACCTACATACAAATATGTGCATATTAACTTTCACCAACATATATATCTCCACCCTTCACAAACAGTTGCAATATGTCCCCTGCTCTATGCACATATACAGATGTGAATATATGTGACACATATATATTTCTCCATATGTGTGTGGCATACACACACAAGGTCCACACTGTTGTAAGTCCCTGGACCTCACAGCTGAACTGTTGGGCCTTGCTGCAACACAAACAGGTGTCACATATGAACACACACTAACATTGGGGGGGTATATACGGCTACAAATGCTAGATAAGCATACTAGACTGCTACAGCAGTTGCCAATGCTAAGCTACACTTTAATATGACTATCATGCATGTGTTGTTCTGTCACACCCATGTTTATATAATGTCAGCGCTAATCCCCCCAACAGCCATTGGCCACACTACTGTACAGAACACAGATAACATGGATCAGATCTTTGATATTTAATGCTGAGCTACACATTTCACAGGTATTTCCCACTGTCCACAGGTACACACTGTATTGTCCATAGCAGTAGTTAAGCAGAACATATATGCATTTATAAGTACTGCTGCCACATATGAATGGTTCACATTATTAGACTATTCTTCAATAACATCTACTATATGCCAGTAAATACATATGTCTCTCTCTCTCTCTCTCTCTCTCTCTCTCTATGTATTTTCACATGAGCATGTGATGGCCTCTGCACCAATTAGTGGCCACCACTTGCTAATTGCATGCAGCCTGCTGTGTAGTAATTACAATAATCACTGTCATAGCAACGCAGTACTATAAATTGCTAACTCAGGTAGGCATGGCCCTTTCAGCTTTCCAAGATGGAGATCATCCTTGTTTGCTGTGGACATCATTGTTTAAAACAGAAGGTTGGTATAGTTCTTATATCAGAAGCCAGGGGTGTAGCCAGAGATTTACATTTTGTACTCAGACCTAATGTTGCTGCTTCCAGTACCCACTTGTCAATGTAGAAATGTACTCACCCCCTCACAATGCTACCACAAAATACATGGAAAGATGTACTTTCTTTTCAACTTTTAAAATTAACTGCCATATAAAGCTAGCTATTGAGATGTATTCCTTTGGTACAATAATTGTTTGTGAACTGCTATACTGTGAATATTCATTTACTCAGTTCTAAACAGTTTGTGCTTTTTTAGTGTTAACATTAGCACTAGCTGCTCAGAAAAACCTGACACATGTCAGTACTGTGAGTATGCTTACCTACATCCTTGGTAGACCCTGCACACACAGGTATATTCTACATTTCGGTAGGGGTGCAGAAGTACAGAGAGGGTAAGTATTATTGTGTGGATTTTATCTTGCTGGACTTACAGGGTTGCTGTGTATGTTAGTTTATCAAGGCAAGTAGTCTGTCTGAGTAACTCCCAACTGTGGACCTATCCACATGGTAGCCAAAGGATAGCCTGTTATTTTTTGTCTGTGCACCACACAGGTCTTTTCAGCAATAGAGCAATGGCATTGTTACAGTTGGTTGCTACCAGTACATGGCTACATCCATTTGTATTTCAGTGTTGTATTCCTATATAAGGGTATGCTTCCGAAACTTCTTCCAAAGCTATTTGCACAGTGTGTAACAGCAGAAAGGCTGATATGCCTCTGTGATTCTGCCTATGCCAGACCTCTCAAACACTCAGGTTCATATTTGAACAGACTCAGGGAAAAGTAAGGAAAAAGTCAGCAACACCTTTAAAATGTTAGTGCCATTAAGTTGAAACATTGAGAGAATCAGAGCATATGAATTAATACACCTTTTCTGAAGTAAAAGTAGTGTCAAACTCTTAACTATTGTCATTATTTATTAAGTGTAATTCACCTCCTTTCTGGCCAAAGTCAGTAGTTTTTGGAGGGATTCAGACGGACAGAGCTAAAATGTGTGTCAAAATCAGAGACATTCCTGAAAATTAGGGATAGTTGGGAGGTATGGCCTCTGCCCTAAACAGATATGCCAGTGTTTGTCCTGCTGTGATACTGTGTGGGGTTGTAAAGTGATGGTGTAACATTATTTCCTGCTAGAATTGCTGCTTCTCTTATCACAGTCATGTAATGTAATCCCACAACAACTGTTGGTAAAGATCCACAGAACAAGTTGTGTGGTATGGCATTCCTACTTTTCCTTTACATTCACTCATTCTGATGCATGATATATTTATTTCAGCACCAACTTGTTGCATATCTATTGTGGCTTAGTGGTACTTCATGTTGTGTAGTATGTACAAGGTCCTGGGTTTGAGACTGACAGAGGTGTTTTATTTTGCTCCTGAGCAGAACAAGGGCCCTCACATACAGATTGACTAAAGCACTTTTAAGCAGTTGTAAGCAGGTTTGCATTGGTTTGCATGATGCTTAGCAATGCTTAGCTAAGCGCAAACAACCGCACACTCGTGCAAACCTCCTAACTACTGCTTAATAGTGCTTACTCCCGCTAACCCCTGTGCTCATTTCTTTGAAAGAAAAGAAAAATGGGGAGATAGGAAAGTGGTGAAAAAGGGGCACAAAGAGGGAAAGACAGTATGGAAAGTAGCTTGGGATGTACAGGACGGGTGTAGGGAAGGTCCATAGCTGCCCATTTCTTTAACAGCAACAGCTGTGCATATGGAATAAATATGGAGGTAGATATGAAACCTTCAACCTCTGAGAGAGGGTGAGGACAACAAAGTATGTTGTAATGCCAATTAAATTACATGTTATGTGTCCAGTGGACATCTGTGCAAAATGGGCAGCTATGTATGGGCATAATTTTTTTTTGGGAGCATATTGCCCTTTTTTTTCAGGTGAGAGTGGAATGTGGGGTAGGGGAAGTAGGTATATTTGGGGAGGTAGGTTGGGGAGGTAAACAGACAAGACAAACAAGATGCATACAGGGGTGTTATATGACACATGTGGTGGATGAACACCTTTGATGGGGAGGGATGTTTGGAAATCACAAGCCCATGAGCCCACAGATGGAAACAGTGGGACTGAGGTCCCCACACATGGGCAGTCACCACTGCACCTTCACAGCCCAGAAAGTGGCTGTGCTGGGGGCTGTGATGGAGGGGCAGGCTGACCTTTGAGTTGTGCCACTCATGCCTCAAGCTGGCATAGAGGTTCTGCAACAGAACATTCAATCTCTCTACGCACCACAGCCCGGACCATTCGAAGGGTGATAGGTGGCACTCCTCTACCCACGCTTGCATGGGGGACTGAGCCCCATCCCCTGCTGTGCTTCCACCCAAAGGTGGCACAGGGCCAATCGAGGAAGAGGTCCCAGGCTGGGCACCGGAAATGCTGGTGCCAGGTGCCATGACCAGCTGAGGTGAGACAGGTGGGTCCGCTGGGACAGGCCTTCCCATATGAACTATGTTTTGGAGGGTTTAATAAAGATATGGGTTAGTAACAGTCAACAGCATTCCCAATTAGTTATAACAGCATGCAGAAGTATTCCTATTAACCCAACACACCAGATTTTCAACAGTTGAAAAGCAAGCCTAACACATGCATATATATAATAATAGTGGACATTACAACAGCATGCAGGTTGAATTGATGGCAACAGGCCACCAATATTGTGGTATTTTAACAGGGCACATGCATAGAAATAAATGCAAATATTTATAAACCAATAGGACATATGTCCCTAAAATGTTTTGAGAATAGACATACCGATTGATGTGTGGAATTGCATTTTTTATGCACATACAGTAGGGTGGAAAAGGATAGCTCAATTAACAACTTATATATCCTTCTAGTTTTTGCTACATTCCTATTAACTGCAGTTATATGTCCCTTACATGTATTATTACACTACCCAATGTCCTTATATTGTGCAATTGGATTTTACTAGATCATTATATACATGAGCTGTATCTTACATACAAACTGTCCAAGATGCAGATGTTACTGCTACATATTTTGAGAGTTGCTCACACACACTACTGCTAAGATGGTACACTGACAGCTCTACTTTCATATAATTATCTAGATATGTTCAGGTGAAAGTATCAGTTATATGTTAACAGCTCCCTACATTTCTGGCAGCACACTGACATTTCTGGGGAACAAAATGCCAAGCTATTCATGTGCCAGATGAATCTGTACATGCTGGGCATGAACCAACAGTTGAGGGCTGTAAATATGCATAAAAGCTACTGGCACTCCCTTCATCCACGTTATATAGGCCTACCCAAGTGTGGGTTAACACTGCTTAATGCAACAGTACTATTTGTAAAACACAACAGTACAACAACATATCAAAGAAAATGACACAGACGCACTCCAGGAATTATACATTTATTAAAGGATTATTACACCTTATTTATTGGGTTAAAACACTTTTTGAAGGCTCTCTCATTTATTTTATATAACAGGACATGGAGAGTAATTACTAACCTGCCTGATGATGCAGCCTTTGCAACCTATCTTCATGGGCTTGCTGATTCATAGCCCGGACACCTGCAGCTGTGAAGTAAATGCAGTGATATTGAGACATACCTATCCATAGTATAGACAAGCATAGCAATTCTTAACTACTTAATACAATGGCTACTTACTCAGTATTGGGGCATTAGGCATCGCACAGGACTCCTGGATCCACTGATCCAGTTGATCCTCTTTACGTCACTTCAGGTCAGAATAGTGGTGTCTGACCTGCTCATCAGTCCATGGAACGCCAGTGGCACTGGTGAGATCACGAGCTAGACTGTTCCAGGCCTCCTTTTTATATTGGTTGCCCTGGTACTGGCCCCAAAGGAGTCTTTCCTCATGATTGTGGACAAGGAGCCAATCCATTACTTTGGTCTCCTCAATGCCCCAGCACTGTGCTCGAAATCGAGTGCCTTCTCCAACACCAGCCATGCTGACTGCAGAAGAGAGCTACAACCAGTTATGCAAGTATTCCTGCCTGTAGAGCTTACATATGCCTCATTTCCCGCACTTATTTGTGACTGACCACTTTTGGAAAAACTCAGCTGTAGGCACCCCTGCTTAGCTGATGTTGGCAATGTTTAAAATTCCTTTGATAGATATGTGTCTGTTGAAAGTGCTTGGTTATGAAATGCTGTCATGGCTTAGTGGTGATATACTGTGACTATAATGCACAGTCTCCTGAGTTCGAGCCCTGTCACTACTTTTATTTTCCTACTGGCCAGACCTGAATGGTTAAGGTAGAGTAAAGGAGGTGTGGCTGTGTGTAGCTGACTTTGCCCAACTTTGCCCAACTTTGCCCAACGTTGCTCGACGTTGCTCAACGTTCCTCGACGTTGCCCGACATTGCTGTGGTTAGTGCGGTGTGCAGCTACACACAAATATGTTGTAGTTGCGCTGGTTGGCGCAGTGCACAGCTACACACAAAGACATTGCGCTTGTTAACGCGGTGCTCAGCTATGAGCAATTGGTTTTAAATATGCTAAATAATGCTAAAATGTGCTTAGCAGTGCTTTATATTGCTTAAAATAAGTTACTCATGCCTCAGAATGCATAAGCATTTCACCTTCATATATATATATATATATATATATATATATATATATATATATATATAATTTGTTCACTACTACATATAACATTTGAATGCTTTTTACAAAACTTATACATGATAAATGTCAGGAAATATTTTTGTATGCAGATTTCCAACACAAAATGGAAAGCGCAGTAGTGGGACTCAAACCGGGAATGTCTTCTCTTTGTGCGAAGACTCTAACCACTACCCTATTGCTATTTTGCTTAATTTGCATATTTTTTTCTTGTTATCCTCTTCGGTGTATAAGCTGCTAACTGTAGCTAAGCAATGGGTAATCCTGCACAAACACGCGCAGATACTGGCAGCTATATCAGAAATAAAACAAGCAAAAAAAATTTTCTTTTAATTTTTAAATTTGTACAAGGTTTAACATATGGGGAAGTGTAGTGTTACAATTTACACATGTGAGCAGACATGCTCATGTAACTCAACATTTCTTGGATTTTGTCAGTGCAGAGGCATGGATTTTTTGGTCTGCTCGGCAGTCCGACACACCCCCTACACTTGTCCATGCTCCATGTAAGCTTTGGAGTTGAGGCAGCGCGCCCTCATTAATATGCATGGCTCGCTGCCGTCATACTCTTATACTGGCGTTTCCGTGTAAGACTAGATTAGTCTTACATGGAAGATTAGTAAATCCTGGGAATTATTTTGGGGACTGTTCTGATATATTTATTAGTATACAATATGATTCTGATATTAATTATAATTTCAGAACTTTATAGTTCTATAGTTAGAAATATTAATATATAGCAGATTAGTTCTTTCTGTTGTTATTTTCATTTTTAGTGTGATTTATTTCTTTGCAGTATTGGTAGTCAGTATTTTGTTGGATGGTAGATGCAGACTTTTCCTAACTTTCTGGATTTTGGAGAAAATATGTTGCTTTAGAAGGTTATTGATTTCAATGTTTATAAGGTCAATATTTTTGTCTTTAAAGACTGAGAAGAGAAGGAAGTAATGGTATTTTTTTAAACTGATTATACATGGATAAGTCCACTCTTGTTTTGTTTTATTTATTATATAGTCTCCATGATAGATATATATATATATATATATATATATATATATATATATATATATATATATATAATGTGTATGTATGCATTATTAAGTGCTGAGTGTGATTTAATTACTTGATTTTTAATGTTATTATATTAAAATTAGGAAGTAGTAGCAACCATTTGGTTTGTTGGTAGTGAAATAGGTTTGTTAGTGAGTGGTTTGTATGATTATATCATCAAACCAGGATTTTTTTAAATTCTACAATAAGGGGGTTGAATGTTATTAAATTTGAATTTTTGCTTTTAGTCTTAGTATATCTGTCCATTACGAATATTATCAGTACTTGTTTTTTATTCTTTGAACTAAACCATTATATGTCAGTTTTTAAAGATGTGTATTTTAAATGTCTATTTATATATGATTCTCATTAAATATTAATGGACTTAAAGGCCATTTGAAAATGAGTACTTTAAATAAATACTTAAAGTTGCATAAAGCTCACATAAATTGTTGTTGAAAGACTATTCAGTTCTAGTGGGCTCTCATTTTAAATTGAAAAGAAGAGGCACTCATACTTTGAAAAAATTCATGGCAAATACCTTTTCTGGTAATGGTTTGTTGGAGTAAGTGGTAGTAGAAATTAATAAAAAATATATATATACTTTTGTGAATACCTATTGGATTCCTGGGATTGAAGCTAAAGTTGCTAAGAAACATCTAATATTATAACCTTGTATGCAAAAGATGAATTGATTATTGCAGGAGATTTTGACTATAGTTTATCTTGTAAGGATACTACTAATAGTAGAAAAACAAGATTATCCTCAGTTGCTAAACATTTAAAACAGTGTATTAATTCATTAAATATGTGAGATATATATATATATATATATATATATATATATATATATATATATATATATAAAATTTAAAATCAACAGACTCTCTTAACTATGTACATTATTCATAAATATTTGGCAGTCAAACTAATATATACATTTTTACTTTCAGTGGTTTATATGCCAAAACTGAGGATGTGTTAATAACATCATGTCCTTTATCTGACCACAATGCTATTACATTTACTCTCACTTTAAAATCTAGTAATTTGATTTATTGACAGAAAATTCCTGCATATATAACAAAAATAAAATGTTTTAAAGAATGTTTTTGAAGGAATTAAATCAATGTATTGAATTTAATAACAGCAAAGTTACAGAAGTTATGTTATGAGATATACTATAAGCTTATTTGTATGGAATAATTAAAAATTGATATTTATATTAAAGGAGGGAGAAGGACAAGGAATTAAATACCTTACAATCTAATATAGACAAATTGAAATTAAATTTAAAACCTAATGATAAGGCTGAAAACTCTGAGTTAAAACTATTGGATCAGAAATATCTTGAGGTACTTCCTCATATAATTTCAATACATTTCAAAAAATTGAAACTACAGTCATATTCGATAAATCTAAAAAGTTTACACAGATTAGTTATTAGATCTAAAAATGAACATAAATCATATAAATGAAATAACATTTAAACAAGGAAATATGAATAAAAAGTCAGCGGATTTAAAGGACATATTAGAATGTTTTAGAAACTATTATGAGAAAATCAATAATAAGAGAATAACTTTTGATGATAGTAATGAAATTGATAGCTTTCTGAAAGATAATATACATTATAAGTTAACTAAAGAACAACAACAGAAAAATAATTTTCTTTTAAAGAATTAAAAGATCAAATCAATAATCTTAAAACAAATAAATCCCCAGGTCTTGTTATATAAATGAATTCCAGATAATATATTAAATATTTTATTAAATGTTTTTGATCAAGTCAAATCTACTTCAAATATCCCATTCTTTGTAATATTTTCTTGTATCGCCCATCCTAAAATATGATGTTGTTGTTGTTGTGTCTTTCGGCTTTTCCCAGTTAGGGGTCGCCACAGCGGAACTCCGGTCCACTAATGATTGGCAGCAGATTTTTATGTGCCGAGTTGCCAGCTCTGATGCACAACCTTCAACGAAGGTACGCCCATTCACGCATGTCTCCACACAGAAGATGCTCTAGCTGAGAATTGAACAGGACAACGTCTTACTGTGAAGCAACAATGCTATCGCAGCACCATCACCGCAGTGATCCATCCTAAATTATGTTCTTCTTATTACCCTATATCATTGTTAAACCTAGATTGCAAAATGTGTATGTCTATTCTTGCAAAAAGATTAAATCTCATTATGCCAAGATTAATAAATGATGACCAGACTGATTTTATTTTGCATAGACAGTTCAGGACAACATAATTAGAATTAATACTTTAATTGATATAGCTAATGAAAACAAAAATGATTATCGATAATAAGTTTAGATTTAGATACAGCTTTTGATTCTGTTAGTTGGCCTTATATGTTTAAAGTGCTTAAATAATATAATTTTTCCATAGAATTTATACATCTTATTCAAATATTTGTAGTAACTTGTTCTGTTTTGTTAAAATTGATCCTTTTCTACCTAGCTCTTTTAAGATTTTAAAAGGCACAAAACAGGGATGTCCTTTGTCCTTTCTATTATTTGCTTTAACTATTAAACATTTTGTTAATTATATTAGATCTAATAATAAAATGAATGGATTTTCAATAGTTTGAAACTATAGCTGTAGAATTCAATTATTTGCAAATGATATTTTGATAATGGTGGTGATACTGAATCTTCACTGAAACATATAATTAACTCCATAGATTATTTAAAAAAAGTTTCAGGTTTGATGTTTAATCATTGCAAAACAAAAACTTTGCTTGTAAATAGAAAGATTAATAACCATTTAAATAACTGTAAGATTTTTAAATAGGATAATTTACAAATTAATTACCTTGTTGTTAGTATTAAGTCTACTGTAAAATATTTGATATTAACAAATTATAATAAGTTAATAGATTTATTTACCAAGTTACGTACAAACTAGAAGTCTTTTTACAATGGAAACTGATTCACTTTGATAGAAATGGTGATTTTGCCAAAAATCATATTTTATATGGAGTCATTCTTCACTCTAAAAAATGTTAAGAAACAAAACTCCATTCTTCTTAATTTTCTATGGTTCCCTAATAAACCAATAATATTTTTGATTGGCATATAAAAAGTTGGCATGAAGGTGGCATCAGTTTCCAAATATTGAATTATATGCCAAATTTACAAGTCTTAATATAATAGCATTATGGAAAAAACACAACCAACTGTCAAAAAATACACAAGTATTTATTGATGGCTTCAATATACTGTGTTCCACCAGTTCTATGAACTGCTGCCTTGGGTTTGTGTATTTTTTATAATAGCATTATGGTTTAACTCTTCATATCAATCTAATTGGAAATCTATTCATGAAAGATTATTTACTAATAATAACTATATTGTGGATTCTCATTTGCAAATTGAAATTAATAAATCTTACTGGATTTTGAAAGATTTGTGCATGAACAATATGAAAAATTCATTTCTTCTCCTTTTACAGATTACATTATTCTTACTTTTGATACGTTTATTCTAATTCTAATTCTAATTCTAATTATATAGTTAAAGAATTACTGATTTTATTATTCCCTATACCAAATACCACTGGATGTTTAGAGACATTTAATTTAAGTAAAACATCAGATCTTAAAGATACTGATTTATTCTTGTGGCACCAATTCTTAAATGGTAATAAAGTGCATACTATTATTTTCTTGCAAGACATTGTTTGGGGAAAAATAACTGGTTAAATAGAAAAATTTACAAAAAAATATTTTATTGATAAAATTAAAGTCTCTATGGATTTTCAAGCAAAACATATTCCAAAGATTCTACAGTTTTTCTTTAAAATCAGGAGTAATTTAAGTAAAAATAAATAATATTTATCAGTAATATCTACAATTATAAGAACAGAGTTCATTTCCTCAGATTCGTCATTTTGGAATTACTCATCAAAAATTAATAATGAAGTTTTTTACTGATAAAGATCAAAGTTTAATTCTAATGTCTGCAGGAATATCTACATCTTCTCTTTACTGGAAAATTTTTATACTTGGAATATCTTCATAGAGTTTTCTTTAATGCCACATAAAGTTGCACTAATATATAAATCTGAAAAAAATTAAATGGAGATGTAATGAAGTTTATGACACAGATTGGCTTCATATGACAGTAGAGTGTAAAATGGTAACACCATTCTGGACTGAATTTGGAAATTTTGGTCAAGCATTGTGGTCAGATAATTGTATTACCACTAATTCTTTGATCTTAATTAATGTTCCAGTCCCAGATTCCATCCTTAACTTACAAGTGCCTCTGGTCAATTTTAACCATAGCAAGGAAAGTAGTTAAAAAAATTGGAAATGTAAAACTGCTCTATCTTTTACTGAATTAGTTTGGCTAAAAATGTAAAAATGAACTATCAACCATAAAAATGAAAATATCTAATGTTGCACGTCGATATAGGTCTTGGCTAAAATTAAGTGATTTACTAGATATGTTTTAATCATTTGGTTTATTATATTGCATTTTTGTTATGGTCCTATGTAAATAGTTATGATTTTGTTATGTTTCTTTTTATATGGGTCTGCACATGTTTGTTATTTAAAAATGTAATAAAAAGTTTAAAAAATGTTCAGGAGTCTATCAACTTTGGTAATACTGTATACTTCTGCTAATAAAAGAATGCAGTCAACATAAACATTTACCTACTTGAACATTATCTGACATGCAAATAACTACTAAACAGACTTCTGTTTGAACATTACTTGACCTGAAAATGACCATTACATAGATCTCTTCACTGTGGTAATGTTGCACATTTACGTAAATAAGCAGCTGAATAGCATGCAACTCAACCAGGGAAACAGGATGGATGGATTCAACAATGCTGAAAGCAACCATGTAGACTCCATGCTGGTGTTCTGTCTGTGTTCAAAAACTTTTTGAATACAGCCACAGAACTAGTCTATATGCATACCTCTCAACCTCTTAGAGCAAGAAATCTGGGCAAAGCCATCAATATTGTGGGGACAAAGGGCTGGAAATAGGGAAACTTTTTAAATATTGCTCTTATAAACTTAGAAAATTGATATAACAAGAAGTTGTAGCAGCAGCAATTAATGGCTTTGAGTACCACTCAACTTCTTACATGATACCTCTCAGCCTCTTAGCACAAGAAATCTGAAATCTGGACACATTTTAAATATTGCTCTTATTAACTTAGAAAGTTGCTAGAATAACAGGATTTATATTAGAATACATTTTCTGAAAGTTATGAAGTCTGAAACTCAAATTCCATGTAATTATTTAGGGACTTTAAACCTTAGATCATCCCAGTGATCTCTCCAAAAAACTGTTTATGAGGGACAGACCAAAAGTATGATGTAAAGACTGGACATTCTGCAAAAATCTGTACAGTGGAGAGGTATGTTAGATCAAAGGAACAAATGTAGTACCATCCCTTCTGTGTTCAACATTCAGTGCCCCATACAGTTCTCCAGCTACACAGTTGCTAACCATGTAGATTCAGGGCTGTCAGCATAGTGAAGATACAAATGAGGTCAGAACTCATTAGAATTGCTGAATCTGGATCTGTGTAGGGATGTTCACATTCTGTAGGTGCTCTCTCAGTCTTTGTCCTTATGGGATAGAAACTGTGATTGCTTGTAGCATCATGTGGGTATGTCAGGTTACACTTACAAAGTGTTCCATGTAGGTCTGTCAAGGTTGGAAATGCAAGTAAGCAGTACACAATTCACATGTTCTGTTTCATTAACATCCAACCTCCTCTTCACTTGTTTGCAAATTGTGTTTTCTCTGTCATGTTTAGTATTATACAGTATAAAAGAAAAGAAAAAAGGGATAAATAGTCAAAATGAAGAAAAGCAATATATGATATGCACAGTAGAAAGTGTTAGTACACATGTCATATGTCTACATTGATTTGGATTTCAACTCTCACTCCAATGCACCTTCAGAAAACAAGATGGGTGTCTTATCCCTCTTTGCCACTCAAACAGCTTTGAGGCAAAGAACTGGTCATCCAGCATACAACCAACTGCAACAGAATATACACTATCAAACCATAAACCAGTGGGAGGTTGGCATAATGGTTAAGAAATTTACCTTAGAGATGCAGGTGTAGGATTTGATTCTCAAATGGGTAAATTGGCTAGGTTTAAATCTATGAGCCTATTCATTATTATATTTGGAAACAGTGAACTTAGCACACAACCTGTTATGATTATTGCTTGCAAATATACAGCTCTGTCTTACCTTTCTGTGTGTCCTGGTCAGTCATCAGTTATCTCACCAGTACCCTGAGACATGCAGTCTGTAAACCATGCTCTATCATTACCCTTAAAAAGTGTGAGGATATTAACTGACAATAATATGATATGCATTTGAAAACAACTGAAGGGCAGGTTGGATGGCACAAACAAACATAGACTGCACTTATGGAAGGAGAAAACGTGAGTTACTGTTATGGCACAAACACGGATATGTTGGTCTTGTTACTCTCCTTGCTTTGCAGCCTGCCTGTCATTTGATCTTGTGAGTGTTGTGAAGTCAGAAACTAGAATGTGTATCATTACTTTCTAACTTCTCTCTTTGGTGATTTTCCAGTACAGACATATGGTGCTAAACTGAGGGCATGCAGTGATCATCAGTACTTTTTTTGTTCAAATAATTTTATCAATTTTTCAAGCAAAATAGTAATAAACTTTTACATTTCAAGCAAAAATAAATTATAATGAACTATTTACAAAATGTACAAATGGCCACAAACCAAATATGAAAAAAGGAAAAACAATTTGAAATACACAAACAGTGAAAGTTACATATTATTAGAAAAAGTCATTTTACTTCATCAGTTAAGAAGGTTAAATTATGTCTGTTTTAATTCTCAATAAAGGAGAGAACTTTCTCCCAAGGATTCTCATTTCCTTGACTCTGATTTCCAGCAGTGCTACATCTTTCAATAGAATTAGAAAATCATTAAAGGTTGGAATGGAGGAGGTCTTCCATTTCCTTGTGATGCATTTCTTAGTAACTGCCATTGTAGTCCAAAGAAGGTAAAGGTCTTTGTTTTTGTAACAACAGTTTTATTTACATTCAGAAGAATTAGTGACTTTGACAAAATAAAAGAATCTCTAAAAATGGCTTGTAGAAATTCACCAATATCTTCCCAGAATGTCTTAATATGAGTGCATTAATACATAGTATGAGACCAATCAGCATTACATTTTGAAGAACATCTCCAACAAGTTATGTCATTAGAATCGTTGAATCTAGCAATTTTGTTGGGTGTATAGAAAACTCTATGCAAAAGCTTCCATGAAAAAAATTTCCAAATTTGTATATTGGAGGTTAATTTAATAGAATATAATAAACTAGTTTTATTCTCATTTGATAACAATAATGGATTCTAAAGGTTGGAATGGAGGAGGTCTTCCATTTCCTTCCTTCTACACATACTTAACTCACTTGCCTTGGATTTCTCCTCCTTAACCTGGTTCTCATCCTACCTTGAAAACCGACAACAAGCAGTACTCTGGAAAAATTCTCTATCTGCTCTACTACCTATCTCCTTAGGAGTACCTCAAGGATCAATATTAGGTCCACTCTTATTCTCTATCTTTATTAATGATCTTCAATCATCTATCCATAACACTACCTGCATACAATATGCAGATGATTCTACCATCATCTGTACAGCTTCCACCCAATCTGAACTCCAGTCACTCACACAATCTACCTTTTCAACCGTTGAACAATGGTTCTCAAAAAGATGTCTCCTTCTCAACTCCAAGAAAACAAAACTATTACTATTCTCACCTACCCACAAATCTTCTCAACTAAATTTTACTATTACTGCAGCTGACAATTCTCTTATCTCCCCAGACTCTACTACCAAACTGCTTGGTGTTACTATTGATAATAATCTTAACTATGACTGTCATATCAATAACACTATAAAATCAGTAAATAAAAAGATAGGTTCACTGTACAGAATAAAACCCTTCCTTACACTAGAAGCACGGACCACCTTAGCTCAATTACATCTTATCTCCACCCTACTGTACGCTTCCTCTATTTACACCAATCTCTCTAAAGCTAACCTGAAAAAACTAACTACATCATATCATAATATAGCCCGTTTTGCCACAGCATCCCAGTACAGAACTCACCACTGTAATAACTTAAAACAATTACAATGGTTAGAACTACCTAACAAGCTTATCTATCAACAACTCTTAATTACACATAACATTCTTTATCAACCAACAAAAACACCAGCTCTCAGTAACCTCCTTACTCCCTACAAAAACTTGAAACAGTTGCGATCTGCTGAAAAGCTACAAGTCACCACAACTAGAATTACAAATTCAGCAGGTAACTGTCTATTTTCAAACTCCATAGGGAAAATATGGAATAACCTCCCCCCACACATTACCTCACTAGACTCCTTTCACCTTTTCAAAAAACAACTTCTATTACATCTTAACAACTTCTGGCTCTGCTCCTGTACCAATCCAGACTAAATGACTTCTTCGCTCTTCAGCCATAACTCCCTACGTAAAAATCACTATTTTTCCCTGCTATTTCAAATGACTAAATTACTGTACTGTTCTAAAAAAAAAAAAAATATATGAATATATAGCTTAGACTATTTGTTTTTTATCTGTTTTTTTTTTAGCTGTTTTTTTTCTACTAGACTAAAATGTATGCATTGTTGCTTAAATGTTTAACCTTGTTTAATTGTGGAGCTTTTCTCCCCGGGCCTCCACTGAAAATGGAAATTATCCAGCTGGACTAGCCCGGTCAACAAATGTAAAATAAATAAATAAAATAAATAAATGGATATTCTTTAGTGATAAAGTTTTAGAACTTCTGATTATGATTGGCTTTGTAATTAATAATAATTTTATATAATTTTAAGGTTAAATTTGTCCAATTAAAGTCTCTGTATATTACTTCATGTAAAAAATATGAGTTTAGGAATGGAAGTAAAAGAAGAATTATCTATTGTTCTGCATAAATGTTGTGATTAGGGAGGTAGACTACTAAGAGCTAACCAGTCTGAATTTGATAAATCAAATGTAATTATTAACTGCCTTACATCTATGACTATCAAGTTTTCCATGCACTGGTACCAGCATGTAAAGCTTTTTGCTTCCCAAGTATTAAGAGTATTTGTAGGAATGTTATTGAAAAGGGATTTTTTTTGTAATTTTAAAGGGAATTAATAACTGTAACTATAGTTTAATATCAATATTATTATTTACAAAACTCCGGAAAGTGTTGTAAATATAATTTATATAGTTTAGACTGGTGGGTTTAATAGAACTATATTGCAAATTAATACAGATAATATGCTAGAGTTTATTAGTTTGTTCATTTAATTGTAAGTTTTGTTGTCAATTTGCTTTCTTTTAGGAATATAGCAGTATGTAAATTTTTCCATGCAGAAGAGAATTTTGGATCAAACCAATGTATTACTGTTTTCAAAATGGAAGGTTTAATATAAGATTCTAAATCAGGAAAGTTAAGTCCTCCTATTTCCCAATGTCTAATATGATTTCAGAAAGCTATTCTATTCTTTTTTGGATACAAAAGAAAATGTATAAGGATTTTATTTAATTCTTTTGAAAGCTTTTTACCGGGAATTATAGGGATATCTAGTGCGATGTAATTTACTTTTGGGAGTAAAACCATCTTTATTAACTGCAACCTGTCTTCAAATGTTAAATACAAATTATTCCATTTCCCAACTAATAATTTTAGGGTATTCACAATATTATTATAGTTAGTAGATACAGTTATTTCTAAATTTTCGCATAAAACAATCCCCAGATAATTTAAAGAGGAAACCTGTTTCCCAGTTATTTGGTTTATGTTAATATTAGAGTTGTTTATTTTATTTAACAATATATGATTTGATTTAGAACTAACTCTTAAACCTGAGATATGATAGAATTTTTCAACTAATAAATTTAGTTCATGTAGTGACTCTTCTGAGTTAACTAAGGTGAGTAGTATATCATCTATAAAGAGCATTATTTTGGAATTAAATTGATCAAAAATGTTAATGCCTTTAATTTTGAGGTTAAAACGAATTGCTGAGGAAAAAAGTTCTATTGCTAATGCAAACAACATTGGAGACATAGGACATCCCTGTTTAGTACCCTTAGCAATTTCAATAGCTTCTGATGTAAATGGTCCTAATTTTACATAGGCCAGATTGTCTTTATAAATATTTTTTATTAAAGTAATGAATTGTATAGGGAAATCATACATTTGTAGAATTTTAAAAAGATAATCCCAATTTAGTGAATCAAAGGCTTTTTCAGTGTCTAAAGTGACTATTAGGGCCTCATGTTTGTTTCTATTTAAAATGTCTATAATGGTTAAAATTCTTTGAATGTTATCATGGGTGTGTCTATTATAAAGAAAACCAGTTTGGTCATCACTTATGACATGAATGACTGATTTTTTACTTCTATTAACCAATATAGACATAAGAATTTTATAGTCATTATTAAGGAGTGAAATTGGTTTATATGAACTGCACAAGTTGGGATTCTTATTTTCCTTTAATAGAGGGGTGATCAACAAATAGCTCCATGAAGGTGGAATTGTGCCTTGTGAATATGTTTCATTTAGTGCTTTTTGCATAATTGTTATAGCAGAAGCTGGAAATAATTTATAAATTTCAATAATAATTCCATCGATACCTGGAGCCTTGTTGCTTTTACTTTCTTTAATTTTTTCATTAATTTCTTTCAGGGTAATTTGTTTTTGAATATTTAGGATTAAGCTTTCTGGTATTTTGTTTATATTTAAGAAGTCCAAACCTAAGTCTAAGTTGTTATGATGTGAATCATTATTATTGTAATGTTTTGTAAAATGAAATTTAAAGGCTTCCAAGATGTCACTTATATTAGAGACATTTTTATTGTTTTTCCCTGCATGAATTATATTTGTGATATTATTTTCATGGAATGTCTTTTTAATCCCATTGCTAGATTATGCATATATTTGGGGGAGACAGAGAAATAATTTAGTTTTAAGTTTTCCAAAGCCAAATTGGTTTTGTGAGTCAAGATATCATTGTATTTTTTATTTAATTCCCCAATTTCTTTTTTTTTTTTTTTGCAACTGATTCTATTATAGGTTCATAGGTTCATAGGTAGGTATTAGGCTATCAGCCCTGGGGCCTATGCAAGCCCAGCCAAAAGGGTACCCTGGCTTTTGCCACCCAAGACAATTATTTTCCTGTGCCACTGTCGAGCAGAGCCACAGAGGTGATGCCTGGGTTGAATTTCCTATTTCCCATCCAATCATCAAGATTTTTCTTGAAGAGTGTTAATGAGGAGCTTTGTTTGATATAGATAGGCAGTTTATTCCAGAGTATGGGAAGTCTTTGGGACAGGAATCTATCCCTACAGCATGTTCTGTTTATTGTGGTGACAAGGTTTATGTCCCTAGAGCATGTAGCTCGGAGAGATTGGGATTTCTTTAAGTGGAGCATGTCCAACAGCTCTGGGTTTGACATAGCTTTGTATGTTAGGCAGAGATCACCTCTGAGTAGGCGATATGCGATGGAGTAAAGCTGGAGTTTTTTTAAACGTTCTGCATAGGGCATCTGTTTGAGGCCGGTAATCCTCTTTGTGAGGTATTTCTGCGGCCTTTCCAGTTGTTGTAGATGTCTTGTGAGGTACATACCAAAAGGGGCATTGTACTCTATAATGGGTCTAATGAGTGATGAGTAGAGGGGAACAATGTCCTCTTTTTTTCTGGATGAGAAACATTTTGTGAAGAGGTGTGTCACGTAGATGGATTTCCTGACTACTGTGGCGATGTGATTATCAAAGGAGAGACTACTGTCCACCTGTGTCCCAAGGTCTCTTATCACAATTTCGGTGTTAAGTATACTACCACCTATGTTGTAGTTCATGGGTACAGAGTTTTTACCAAAGGGGATGACAATGCACTTTTTGGCATTGAGCTTCAGGCCATGGCCTTGACACCAGGCATTTGTCTCAGTGAGGCCCTTTTGTAGGATGTCCACATTGTTAGGAGTTTCGATTATGGCTCGTAGTTTGCTGTCATCTGTGAACTTCATTAGCCAAAGACCTTCTGTGTTAGCCTGTACTTCAGAAAAGTAGATACCAAACAGGAGAGGACCCAGGACTAAACCCTGTGGTACTCCACTTGTCACTGGTCTGAAGTCGGATTTGGAGTCTGCTACTTTCACAGTGTAGGTTCTATCAGAGAGCCAGTTGGCAACCCATCTTGTGACATAGGGGTTTATACCTAGTTTAGTGAGTTTATCTATAATTCCAGAGTGGGGGATGGTGTCAAAAGCCTTGGCAAGATCCACCTTACCCTTGTCTATGGCTTTGGTGACTGCTTCAAAGAAGTCTATCAGGTTTAGGAGACATGAATTACCTTTTACAAACCCGAACTGGGTGGGGTCCAGAGTTTGGAGATTACCATTGTCTTTGTTTATAAGTTCCATGATGATATGTTCCATGGCCTTGCAGACCAGACTCATCAGGCTAATGGGGCGGTAGTTCCCGGGGTCCATGGTGGCTCCTCCCTTGTGGAGTGGGATAACCGTTGCTGTGCGCCATTCAGCAGGCACAAAGCCTGAGGTGAGGCTATGATTGAATATGGTACTTAGGTGGGGTGCCAGTTCATTCTGTAGTTTATGTAGAATGCAGCCTGGGATGTTGTCTGGTCCCATGGATGCTGTGTTCTTGGCTTTGGAGAGTGTGTTTTTTACCTGTGCAGCCGTGATTACAGGAACTTTGCATTCTTCTGGTATAGAGATGGGCTCTTTAGCGGATGAGAGGGGGGTAAAGTTAGCACTGAACCAATCTGCCTAGATGTTGGCAATATCAGTTGGGTCTGTATATTTAGTGCCATTGTGCTGTAACACAGAGCAGATCTGAGTGTTGCCATTGAGATTCTTGACATAGCTGTAGAATGCTTTGTGGTTGTCTTTAGAATCAGTGGCAATTTTGTTTTCGTAACTAGTTTTGGAAGATTTTATCAAGGATTGCAGCTTCTTACTGAGGCTGACCAGGAGCTCCTCCACTCGTGGGATTTTACTCTCTTCTGCAACAGTTTTTTCCTTCTGTTGTACAGCTTGTTTATGGCAGGGGACCGCCAGATTGGCTTCCATTTTTTGGAGGATAGCGTCTTGGTTCTGTTTGGGATAGCACGATCCATGCACTCATGTAAGTGCTTATAAAGTGTAATTGTGTAAGATTCAGTAGTCGCAACTGTATTGTCCATCTGTGTGGGTGTCATGAAGTTCACCACTTCTGTCTTAAGAAGCATGAAGTTGGCTTTGTAGAAATTTTTTACCATGGTTTCCTTAATGGGGGGTGGGGCAGGATATGGATATCTAGGGTAATTATCTTATGGTCGGATTGGACCAAAGAGGCGTTGACATCAAGTGTGGAACACCAGTCACTCATGTTGGTAATGACTAGATCTAGGATATTGTTGCCCCTGATGGGGGTGTGGATAAGTTGATCCAGGGCATTGGAGTTTGTGAATTCCAGAAAGCATTGAGCGAAGGAGTTGGTACATGAGCAGTTTTCCCAGTTAATGGTACGGTAGTTGAAATCACCCATTATTAGCGTGTTTGGTTGAACCCTAATATTTTCGAGTACATCAAGAAAAGAGGAGTGGGAATCCTGGGGCATGGTGGGTGATCTGTAGCAAGCTACAATTTGGATTGCAGTTTTGCCCACATCCATAGAGTTAATTTCTATGATTTGTTTTTGAATATTAGCTAATTCTGATTCCCATTGCTTTGTTTTGTTATTACACCAAGTAATAATTTTGCCATAAAGACATGCCTTTAGGGAATCCCATAAAATAACTATGTTTATGTCACTAGTATAATTTGTATCTAAAAAGTATTGTATTTCCGAGTCCAGCCATGGTTTAATCTGTTTTAATTTAGTGATGTAGGCCGAGATTCTTTTAGTAAAGATCAATCTCTTAAAGTCCATTTGTAATTTAAGAATGAGTGAGTTATGATCAGATAAGAGGCAAGGGATTATAGAAAAATATGATATTTTCATTTTTAAATCTTGGGATACAAATATTTTAGCAATTCTTGTTTGGGATTTGAATCTATGATCACTATGAGAAAATAATAATGAATTATCTTTCTTAAGACTAAATGAGTCTAATAATTGCAAATTATCTATCCATTTTTTAAGAGTTCTCCCTGTAGAAGTAATACTGAAAGGTGTTTTAGTAGTAGTCTCCACACTATCTAAAGTACAGTTAAAATCTCCTCCCAAAATTAAATTACCCTTCGAAGTTTTATTGATGAGATCTATATGCTTTTTAACTGTTCCGACTCCCATACCAGGGAACCAATATAAGTTCACCAAAGTCCAAATTCTATTACTAAATTTTATTATTACAATTGATAAAAGACCATCTTTGTCTTCATAGTTATAAATAACTTGAGGATTGGTGACATTTTTCTCCAAAGTATTAATACCCCTCTGTTTTTTTTACTATATGATGAATTAGATAACCTTAGAAATTCATTTGAATTCCAAATTAAGTTATCATTAGCTTTAAAGTGAGTTTCCTGCAAGAATACCACTTGTGCTTTATTTAATTTTAGATATTTGAGTAAGTTGGTTCTTTTCCTTGGGTTATTTAAACCATTAACATTCAAAGAGAGCAACACTATGTCCATCTTAGTTATTTACTATTGAAGAGTATTTGAATTGGCTATAGTGAAAAGATATTTTGTTACTTAAATGCTGTGTAACTTTCATATATATATTAAATCTAAAAGACAGATTATTGATTCCTTTTGAAATATTTAATTTATAACTGAAAGGAGACCAGAAAGATAAGGAAACATGTGTATAGTAAATAGTCTCAAACATGTGTACAAATAGATACTTAAAATAACCTTTTAACAAACATGGAATGAAAATCCTTCCCAATCTGGCAGAACTAAAAAGTTCAGTCAGATTAACCCTCATTACCGAAAATAAACCAATCTCTATTGAAAGATTAGAGGCTCCATTATATGTTACTCTGGAGAATATATGGTAGATTATTCCCCGGCATAAACAAGTCATTTTTAACCAATATCACACATGAATAAATGCTTATTGTAGAAAAACACTTAATATAGAATTCTGACTATAAATTTTATCATAGTTAACATTTGTGTGTGATATACTAGATACACAGTTTTGTATTGAACACACATTTGAATAGTACAGCTAGAACATCATGAAAATGTGTTACAATAATCCTGTTTCCTTTCATCACTAGTGAATCCCTATACACCAACCATTTCTTCAGTAACTGGGTTATAGGATACACTATAGCTTGTTTTGTGAGGTATATTAACAGTAGTAACAACTATAAGCCAGAGCTTCTACTTTTTGCGGGAATATTTTGGGAATGATATCTTCTACTGTCTATATGTCATATCCAGAACAGTAGTGTGCAAGTGCTTTACCCACAACTCTTTTACTTTCTGCAGTACTACTAGCAAAAGAGGAAACAGTACAATCACTCTCCCCATAAACAATGAACCAGTACATTTTCTAAGATATCTACATTCACTCAAGTGAATTAGCTTAAGAACAGAGATCACAGTAATCTGTGTATAAAGAAACCCCTTGGTGCATACACTTGCTACTAGAATGTTGCTATCAAAGATATCTAGCATGTAAAAGAAGCACGCATCTTACTTATTACATTACATGGTGCTCCAAATAGAAAGTTAGTTTGTCATTAATTTAGAATGAACTCTGAACAGTTTAATGTAAATGATAAAATGTTAGACTTTTTAACTTAATATAAACATGAGTCACAGGGTCCTAATTCACAGACATAAAGTATTTAAGCAGAAAAATCATTACATTTTAATGCTTCATCACAGAAACGGAGCATTGACACTAAAGTGGTCTCTTGGATGATACCACCCTTTGAAAAGGAAGTAAGATATCCACTCTGTCAAGTTCCTAATAATAGTGGCTTTTCAACACAGTTCCCTGAAGGGGTAAATATACCATAAAATATGCATTCCTGCTACTTAAAATTATTTGTCTAAAAGAAGCAGCATACATAAAACAATCTCAGCTATGGACTCTACACCTTCAATGCCTAGTTATAGTATAATACTTCAGATATATGTTTTCTCATGGTGCATGCCACAATAGAAGATCAAAAACCAGCTAATACCTTACACACCCTTTTCCACTTGAGGATGTAATAGTTTCCCAAATCATTACACCACATTCCTTTTTACAATCTGACTATGTTAAAACACAAGCATCATAAGGTCACGTTCTTATTTTATTTGCTGACCAAGTCCTGTGTAATTCATTTCAAACTTTGAATATGTCTTATAAATGAACTATTGTTATATAATTCTGCTTTGTCCTCAGTGGGCAGGATTCACAAAGCCTCCGTGTAAGAGATACAAGGCTTACACGGAGGCTGCAGTTAAACGGTGTGACGTCGGCATGTCATGCATATGCATGAGGGCATGCTGAATCACACCTAAGGCTAACACTGTCCGTGGAAGACAGTAGGGGGCATGTCCGTAGGCCGAGCCCTGCAAGCGGACACGCCCCCAGAAGAGTAAAAGTGCCCAAAGTAAACACCCACGACAGAGGCCATGGAAATGTGAATAAACACAACACAACACATACCCCCACAGACTATGAACATAAAATATATAAATGAACATGTTATATATTTTTTTTAAATCGTAAAGATGTTTGCCCGTGAGTACGCTCGTTTGCGCGGGCGTGCCCGTAGCTTAGCCACAGTTAGCAGTCAGTGGAAAAGCATATAAGAACTAAATATGCAAAGTAAGCCAAGAAGCAATAGCGTAGCGGTAGAGACGTTGGCGGAAGAGCAGGCAGCCATGGTTTGAGCCCCCCCAACATCAATTTTTATTTTTAGTAAAATAAGCACGAAACAAGTCCCTGACAAATATGCACACATATAAAATTATATTTTATGTAAAATGTAATGAAATAGTCCATTTATTTAGAAGAAATGTGAGATAACAAAATAATAAAAAATGCCAGATGTGCCTATAGCTGAGCTACAGTTTAACAAGGTGAGTGCATCTGCCCGTAGGTGAGCAGTGGTTTAACAGGTGTAAAATGAATGCACGTAGGTGAGCAGTGGTTTAACATGCTGAAACTGTGTGCCCCTAGCTGAGCTGAGCGTAATATGTGTGCTGACAGCCAAATGAAGCGTAAACCAGGGTACCCCATTTGCGCGGAGCTGCGCACCGCGCCAACAAGCTAACCAACAGGCAACGTTGAGCAAGCTGTATCAAAACTGCCTTTACACAGACACACCCCCTAGCCTGTCTAGACAGTCATAAAATATAAAAAGCAGTGGCCAGGTTCGAACCCAGGATAACATACACCATAGTCAAGGTACTGAACCACTAAGCCATGACAGCTGCACCAAGAAATGCAGTAATAGCAAATATATAGGAATGAATACAAAGTGGAGCATGACAAAGCAGGTTTTGTGAAGTTGATACAATTCCAAAATGGCCAATCTAAGATAAGTGTGGGAAAAACGGCATATATAAGCCCCATAAGTGGGAATACACAGCATAAACAATTGTAGAACTAACTTGCAGCCAGAATGTCAGGAGTAGGTGAGGGTAGTTGCTTTCGAGCACAGAGGTGGGGCATTGAGGAGTCCAGATAAATGGTCTGGCTCCTAGTCCACAATCATGAGGCCCAACTCATGCAGGGCCAGGTCCTGTGGGGAGCATATAGGGCTGAGGCGAGGGACCGGTTGGCTCATGATCTCACCAGTGCCACAGGGATTCCAAGGACTGGTGAGCAGGTCCGTCACCACCATGCGGACCTGAAGAGACGTAAGCAGGACCAATTGAACCTTTGGATCCAGGAGGTCCGGCAAATGCCCAACGCCCCACTACTGAGTAAGTTACATTTAATTATGTATGTAAGAAATTAAACTAGCTGATATTATGGAGATGTGTATTCCAATATTACTTCATTTATATTACAGCTGCAGGTATCCGTTCTGCAAACCGCAGAGCCTATGGCGATAGGCTGGCGCGGTTGCGCCACCAGGCAGGTCAGTAATCCACTCCCAGTAACTGTAAAGAAATATAAAAGTATGACAGTTAGCAAAAGAGTGCAGTGTAGTCACTAAGTAATACAATGTGCAAGTAACAGTGTAAGAGTGTTTGCAAGTATTGCTTGATTACAAAAGTGTGTTGCAGTCTGTAATCCAAACAGAAAAATGAAAATGTCTGAAATAAAGTCTGAAATAAAGATGCCCCACCTGTAATATAATAGTACACAACCTGCAGCAGGCTGAAAAGTACAGCTGCAGAAGATGAGCAAATCACATGTGTGAAATATATCCCTGTTGAAATACTGAAACATGACAGAAGTGAGACTGCTGGAAAGGATTGTAATAACTATAGGTAAAACATGTCAATAAAGCCTAGAAGTAAGTACAATCCTGAATAGTAAAATGAAAACAAGTGAGAGAGTGTGAGAAAGAGTTATGAATTCACCAATAAAGTAGTAATAACCCCTGAATAAAGTATACTGCAGTCAGTACAGAATGAAATGAATGTGACAAGTAGAACCAAACTGCGAAATGTGTTCAAAGTGTTGCTGCAGCTGGAATGTGTATCCCAAAATCTGGATATGTTGCTCTCAGTCTGCAATATGCAGATAGTATGATTGTCTGAAATACCAAACATCCACAGTTGTCTATAGCTATATAAAGCAAATGTAGCAGGATGATGTAGCTGAACAAAGCCAGATATGAACGTGTATGAAGAACAATAAAATGTATATTGATGCAGCAGTAACAGTCCTATCACCAAATTGAAGTAGTTATCATATAGGAAACTGTAGTTAGAACAGTAGTGTGTATATATCTGCAGCTATTAGAAATGTACATCATATGTATTGGTATTCGAAGGTGTTAATATTATTTTCTCCACCCCACCCTATAACCACATATAATCCATTCCACGTGAAATTGGTATGTGCAATCACAATTAACACCCCTGGACATTTGTCCTGTTGGGTCATAAATATTTGCATGTACATTGATGCATCTGCCCTGTTCATACATCCAAACCTGATGGCCTGTTGCCATCAATCAACCCTGCATGTTGTTGGACTGTGTATTGCTGTTCAAATTATGCATGTGTTATGCTTGGTGTTCAATGGTGTGAATATCTGGGTGTTTGGTTAATGGAAATACTAATGCATGCTGTTACAACTAATTGCGAATGGTATTGTATGTTACTAACCCAAACTGTCATAACATAATGCAAAACATAGGTCGACAGGGAAGGCGGGTTCCAGCGGACCCACCTCTCCCACCTCAGCTGGCGAGTGCACCTGGCACTAGTGCCCAGTCTGGACCCTCCTCCGGTGGCCCTGTGCCACCTGCAGGTGGAAGCGCTGCAGGGGATGGGGCCCATCCCCCCTCTGCAAGTGTGGCCGGAGGAGAGCCACCACTCACCCTCCGTAGCGTCCGGACTGTGGTGCGTATGGAGATCCGGGACTCGGTTCTTGGGCCCCTATGCCAGCTTGAGGCACAGGTGGCACAACTTACGGGCCTGCCTGTTGCCCGGCCTACACAGCCCCCAGCACAGCCTCATCCTGGGCAGTGAAGGAACAGTGGCAACTGCCCATGGGTGGGGATATTAGTTTCACTGTTGCCATCTGTGGGCTCATGGGCACTGGATATCCAAACATCCATCCCCGTCAATTGTGTAACCCCCCGACACATGTCATACACTGCCCCTATATGCGTCTTGTTTGTCTTGTCTGTTGACCTACCCAACCTACCTCCCCAGCTATACCGACTTCCTTCACCTGACATACCACTCTCACCTGAAAAAAAAAAAAAAAGGGCACTCTGTACCCACAAAAAAATTACGCCCCATACATAGCTGCCCATTCTGCACACATGTCTGCTGGACATGGAAACTATCAATTACAATTGGCTGTACAACAAGTATTATTGTTGTCCTGACACCTCACTCAGGAGTGGAAGGTTTCAAATGTCACACCAAATTACATACATATGCACAGCTGTTGCTGGTGAAGAAATGGGTAGCTATGGGCCTTATCTACATCCCTCCTGCAAAACCCAAGCTTGTTTCCCTACTGTCTTACCATCTTTGTGACCCCTTTTTCATCACTTTCCTGTGTCCCCATTTTCAATTCTTTCAAATATAATTGTGCGCCAGAGTAAGCACTGTTAAGCGGTTGTAAGCGGGTGTGTGCAGAGCTGAACGCCAGTGCGCATGCGGGAGCTCCGCGCAAACCAGCGCTAACCCGGTTACAACTGCTTAAAAGTGCCTTAGTCACTTTGATTGACAGGTCCTGTAGTCAGTTCAAAAGCAAAATAAAATCCCACTATCAGTCCCAAACCCAGGACCTTGGAAACAGTAGTCTGCATGACCTACCACTAAACCATGACTCTTATACAAAAACATTGTGCTAAAATAAATATATCATGTAATAGTAGGAATGAATGTAAAGGGAATATAGGATGTGTAGTACACAAAGCATGTCATCTATACTTACTGTCAAAACTAGTGGATTTCCATAATAGTAGTGTGTGAACAGAAACAGCCATGCTAGTTGGTAGCTAGTAGGTAATAATGTCAGTTAATGTACATATATAAATGCATGTATATTTACATATATATATATATATATATATATATATATATATATATATATATATATATAGTTGTAGGTGTCAGTGTGCATACACACTTACTACAGGAAACAGGAGAGAGGAATGGAGAAATGTGAATCTACAACACAGCCTGAATCATGAGAGAGATACTAACCTTTACACTCACAGAACAGTGTCCACAGCATACCAGCATGGTCCCCGCCCTTACAATCTGAAAGGGCAACGCCTATCACACATACCCTTTTATAGCACTGTCCTGAAATCACAGTGAGAACTGCAATCAGTACACAACTGGCTGCATGCAATTAGCAAATGCTGGCTTACAATTGGTACAGAGGCCATCACATGGACTTATGCAGATACCTACAAAAGCATCCTGTACTCACACTCCACACATGAAATACGTTCATTGCACTGTCTGGAGGCAGACAGAGAGAGAGAGAGACAGAGAGAGAGAGAGAGAAAGAAAAAAAAATAAGAACACAAACAACAACACACGGTACACAAACTGAGTTGAAGCTGTCAGCAGTGACAGTACCAAGCCGTGCCAGCAGCAGCAGGAAGCTGTAGTAGTGGTAACGCAACCAGCTGTGACAAACACAGGTAATGTAAAGTAACAAGTTAATAGTCTGCATACTGTGAACCCTCCATATGTGTCATAGGTCTGTATCTATAGGTATGTCCATGTGATATGTTGTGTGCATGTAGTTCCACCCAAAGGGGATGACTATACATTACATGTCATTCAGTGTTAGGCCATGATCCTGGCACCAGTTTTCCATTGCAGTGAGGCTTGTCTGTAGGATGTGTGTGTCAGTTGGTGTAACGACTGTGGCACTTAGTTAGCAGTCATCTGGGAACTTTGCCATCCACAACCTGCACATGTTTGCTTTTACATCTGAGAAATAAATGCCAAACAAGAGGGGTCCTAGGACAGAGGCCTGTGGGATACCACATGTGACTGGCATTGAGTCTGACATGGCTCCTACAATATCGATATTATGGATTCTGTATGTCAACCAGTGGGCAACCCATCATGTGACATATGTAGTAACATGTAAGCTAATGAGCTTGTCTATGATGCCTGAGTGGAGTACTGTGTTGAAGGCCTTAGGCAAGTCCAGGTAGGCTGTATGGATTGCGTTGCCCTCATCAATGGCTGTAGTGACTGTTTTGAAAGGTCAACCAGGTTCAAAAGGCAGGATCAGCCCATCACAAAGGCAAACTGGCCAGGAACAAGTGTCTGCAGGTACCCAATATCGCTGTATATGCGTCCCATACTGAATCATTCCATAGCTTTGCAGACCAGGCTGGTTAAGCTTATGGTGCGGTAGTTCCCAGGGTCAGTAGAGGTGCCTCCTTAGTGGAGTGGGACCACTGTTGCTGTATGCCAGTGTTCAGGTACATATCCCGTAGTACGGCCAAGGTGAAATATCAGTCTTATATGCGGTTGTATGTCGTCTTGGAGTTCACATAGCACACATCCAGGAATACCATCAGGTCACATTGATGCTGTGTGTTCTGCTTTGCTGAGGGCGGCCCACACCTGGACATGTGAGATGATAGGGAGGTTACATTCAGCTGTGATAAGTATTTCTAAGTGTGGGGGAGAAGGAGGGGGGATACGTGCACCGAACCTGTCTGCAAGAATGTTGCCAATATCTGTGTGTTCGGTGAATGTTAAGTAGGTGTGTAGTAACTCAGAGCATATCTGAGGCGTTTGGTCCATATGTGTAACATAACTGAAGAAGGCCTTGTGGTTATCTATAGTGTTCGTGGCCATTTCCCTCCCAGAGTAGGCCGTGGATGTTGTTATGAGAGACCGTAGCTTATTACCAGTGCTGACCACAGATGCCTTCCCTTAATGTGAATCTGCTCTGTCCTGCAGTAGCCTCCTTTTATCGTTATACAATCTTCCTTTGGCTGGGGTCCACCGGACAGGATGCCTAACCTTTGTGCATAGGGTCTGGGTTAGAAATGTGTGTGCATGTTCCATGCATTCTTTGGGATGTCCATGGGAAGCATTCACAAAGGGGTCAGCAGTGTGGGTTGTGGCTTCCACTGGCCCAGTGGGCTGCGTGGATACCATCTCAGTCCTAACAAGTGAATAACTGTCTAATCACATACATATCAAAGTAGTCTACTTTGCTGGTGATGGTGGTGGTGGGATATGTATATCCAGGCAGAGTAACTTGTGTGCAGATCACACTAGTGGATGGCGTTCCACATACAGTACCTTGGTATGAACCCCCAGAGTGAGGTTGTGCATTGGACCCGTCGCAGTGTGCTGACCGATGCGGCATGCTACTATGTTGTATGGAATGTGGCAGGTATTGTTGCACAGGTGTTGGCTAAGTACTGATATCTGGCCATGTACTTGTGTATCCACCAAGAGATACACACATGCTACATATGGGAGTAGTAGTATATCACTACAGTTGAGTATCATGTATAGTATGTGTGCCATATATTGCTGACATAGTCTGCTGATATCCTGTTTGTGTTCTCTTCCAGGGACATGGCGCGTCAGCGTAATCCTGCCTACTCTGCAGCAGAAGATGAGAAGATACACCAGAGCCTGGTGCGGGATTATGACATACTGTTTTCCCGCACCAGCCAGAATCAGCAGGAGAGGGCTGCACTGTGGCAAGACCTTGTCCGTAGGGTAAATGACATTGGCACACATAATAGGACATATGAGCAGGTACGACATCACTGCAGTGATTTAATCAGAAATGTCCGTCATCGTGCGTCGGATATCCACAGGCAACAGGTTGCCACAGGAGGTGGGGTGGCCACACATCTCCCCCTCACCAGACTGGAGGGGTTACTCCTAAGTGTTGTGGCTCCAGCCCCAGAATATCAACAGCAATACACCTGCATCATGATGGAGGCTGGATCCACACAGCAGCACGACATGGAGCGTGCAGGTAGTATGCCATATGTACACTTGACTGTTCTGTACACTGTTAGTTTATGCATGTGTAAGGTGTGTCCGTGGTATGTAGCTGTCAACATAGTATGTAATTGTGCAGGTGTGATATTGCCAATATCAGCAGCTGACGTGTGAAAGGCAACTGGTGTACTACTGCACTGTATCATATGCAGTATCAATGGCACAGTTGTGCCCACTGACATTAATCTCCTCATTTCTGCAGGTCCCTCCGGTGTTACAGCAAGGCAGCCCATCCATGCTGGTGAGTGTGTTTTAACAATACCTATAATAGTCCTGATAGTGCTAGTAATACTAGTGTAACTCAGTAGTGCTCTGTGTGTATACTGCAGGGTGTGCATGTGTGCATGTGTGCCTGTGTCCACGTGTGCATGTGTGTCTGTGTCCACGTGTGCATGTGTGCATGAGTGCCTGTGTCCACATGTGCATGTGTGCATGTGTGCCTGTGTCCACGTGTGCATGTGTCCATGTGTCCATGTGTGCACGTGTCCACGTGTGCATGTGTGCATGTGTGCCCGTGTCCACGTGCGCATGTGTGCATGTGTGGATGGGTGCCTGTGTCCACGTGTGCATGTGTGCATGTGTACACGTGTCCACATGCGCACGTGTCCTCGTGTGCTTGTGTGCATGTGTGCATGTGTGCCCGTGTCCACGTGTGCATGTGCACACGTGTGCATGAGTGCATGTGTGCATGTGTGCCTGTGTCCATGTGTGCATGTGTGCATGTGTCCACGTGTGCATGTGTGCATGTGTACATAAGTGCATCACTGGTAACATTGTGTAGACATTGTAAACTGTGTTTCCTGTCTTCCTCCCACAGGTTCTGGTGCTGCTCTGGTGTCCTGCAGCAGGGAACCTGAATCTGGTGCCACAGGTACTGATAATGATGATATCTGTGTAATGGCACAGGAAGGTGTGTCAGGGTCCGTCATTGGTCAGCCAATTGACAGTACACAGCTGTCAACCCCATCATTGTGCACAGTCATCCTGCCAGTACATCCTATGTCACCATTGTCCCTAGGTGATGGACAGGATACAGTGGGCATTGACCAGAGTAATGTGGTATCTGTGGCACATGCTTCCCCACACAGCAGCCATGGGCAGGGTCCTGCGATGGTACCACACAGACAGTTGCCCAGGGGTTCTCGTGGGAGCATCCGTGGGCATACTGCCTCTGGCAGACGTGCCCAAAGAGGTCTGTCAACCTCAGCTATGTTTCGGGCTGTCATGCAGGCACAGTCGTGTATGGAAAGGTACACCAGACAGGGTCTGAGGGAGCTGAGATCATGTTGCACAGCCATGACTGACAGTATGCATGACATCGCGGATGCTATCCATAATTTCACTGATGTCATAGACAGACGTTGTGGGGACATATTACAGCAGTTCCACAACCACATGTCCATGAGCCAGGGCAATGGTGGGCGGTTGCGGCATCGACGTGGCCGTATGCCAGCAACAGCAGCAGCTGGCAGTTGCCGTGGATGACAACAGGCCTGCGGATGCCCCCATAGTGCCAGCAGCAGCCCCAGCAATGTTGGGACTGTGCTGTCATCGGAACGCCCCAGGAGACCACGTGCACGTGGCTCTGGACAGTCCCAACAGGGACCTGTGTCCAGTCAACACACTCCCACTTCTGATGACAGTACCCAGTCTGGCTTAGTACCAGATACGGTCCGTAACACCCCTGCCAGGCACAGGTACCGTGTCCGTGCCCACAGACACTGATCTGTATGACCTGCCAGGTGCAGTCTGTGGCTGTCCACAAACTCCTGTATATGGCAGCCATGAGGTGGAACTGTGTGCGTGCATACACACATGCGAAATGTTAACACCTAGGGCTACCACATACACGCACACACTGCACCAACAGTGCCCCACCCTGTACTGCTGTCCCTCACCAACACACATACACACACATGTCAATTGGTGGTATCAGTGGCAGACTCAGGCATACCTAATTCACACCCTGTGCATATGATGAAACTGTGCCACCTCCTGCAATCTCCAACATCAGTGCAGGAACAGGTAAACATGTTGCTGATGCACAGGGTGACTACATAGAAGTGTATTAGTAATATCATGTTGGTAACTGTACAGTGTGCTGATATGACTGTGTGTATATCCCAGCATGCCTGATGCAGTAACCGTATGACTGTCCTGAATTGTTATCTACACCCATAGTAAGTACCATAGTGTAACAGCTACACATTATTGCATACTGGTGGTAAGGATGTCAACAGATAGCCACATACATCGGTAGCACAGGGAGGAAGCTAATGCAAGTAGTGATACGCAATGATGGACATGTACAGTAATGGTGACAAGTTGCCCACAACAACTATGCAATGTGGATGTTTGCGCATGTTGATATGTGTGCAGTACCAATGTAATCCAAATCACAATTAACTATGACATAATATCAGTTCTACCATGGACGCCTGAGCTGTGCATTCCTGGGTAAATGTTGATAGTGCCTACATATTTGCACTGTTACCTACTGCTAGTGTTACCCCTTCTTTGTTGTACAATGGACTACTTCCAGCCCTGCTTATTGTAGCTTTGTTTGCATGCATGTTCGCTTGGGGTTCCCTGAAACACTGCTTCCACCTGCAATGCAGAGTTACAGTACTTCTGTGGACTCCTAGTGACATCTGCATAGCATACTATACGTATGTCAAGTTTACACATGACAGAACATCACTGTCTTTCCTGTTCGCATGTACGTTGCCTGTGACATATTGCACATGACTTACCTGGCATTTACCCACGTGTGCAGTCATATATGCCAGTGCTATGAAATCAGTAGCAGTACACCCACACATACACATCTTCAGTATGTTGTTCCCCATTGGCCCTATGTGTTGGTAATCACCATGGCAATCACACTACTATGGTAGCATGTGCAAAGGTAATCTGAATCACCTCTATGGTCCGGTTTTGGTTTATGTGAGTCATGTGGCAATGTCACAGCTGCCACATGTATGCAGTCAACCCTCACCCCTGACCAGGAACGTACAACACATGTGCGGGATGCCACCACATAGCCGATCTGGGGACTGAGCACTCTGAACCCAGTACTGCCATACCCTGTCAGGTGGCATGACATACTACAGTGACTACAATATCAGTCTGACATAGACCCGCACTGACAGCAATCTGAACACACTGGGGCATACTTGGAGACTCAGAATAGCATCCTGCCTGAGCATCACACACCTCCGCAGCTGGCACACAGGCATACGTTATGTCAGAACAGAGCACATGCCACACATGGCACACACATCCCATGTGCCACACACTCACAGCCTGTAGGGCTACACAACACACCTGCTACAGATGTGTCAGGTACCTCTCTTGGCCGCTGCAGTGGGGTCCCGCTCAACAGGCTGTACATGGTGAAGGTCACAGTGATATGCCTGTGGGGCACTATGGTCCACCACAAAACACATGCATACAGGTCAGTCAGAGGCATGGACACATATGACTCAGTCATTGACCATGCCACTATGGATGACCTGAGACATACCTCCCTGGACTACATGATAGGGAACACAGAAGGGATCTCTCAGCATGTGGCACGGGCCAGTATGAGCCTGATCTTGGTTGCCATCATACCCTCACCAGGTATGCTACCACTATATGTAGGAAGGGTGTTCTATGTCTACATTCTGCTCAATCTCCAATGTCATTCATAGGGTATCCACTGGCTGTCAACGTGTGCTTACATGCTAGGGAAGCCACAATGATTTGCGAGGGGCAGCTTGCACGTGACACCCATGGGCCATTGTATATTGGCGAAGTCCCTTGATACACACATAGTGCCTTTTGCTGCAGGACACGGATTACATAGCCACCTCCGCGGGTATCACACAGGATAGGACACTAACAGTGATGCTACACAACACCAGCAGTGTACACTGCAAGATGCATGCACTGGACACTGTCCTCAGCATAGTGAACTGCAATGTCTGTGCAGTACCAGAGTCCTGATTCATGGCTCACAGGTGCAACCCATCACTGCCAGGTTATACCTCATACCATGCCTGTAGTCCCCTACACATGTAACACACATGGACAGGGGGTGGTATCCCAAGGCACCACAGATACACACACCTCCAGGTTGTTGGCACAGCACAAAGCATCAGGGCCTATTCATGAGCAGCTAACAGTGTGTTGGACTGCCTTCTGGTTCATAGCCTGGCACACACAACCCTCCCATACACAGGAAACCCACCTATTCTCCATAACAACACTGGCAATATGACAGTCTCAAGAAATGTCTTTATATGGCTGGACTGCATCCAGCCAAACATTGTGTGTGAGCATTACTGTAGCTACAACACACTAGCTGAAAGGTTCCCAGCATGTGGTCACTGAATTGCAGTGGAATAACATGTTACCACTCCCACAACAGGTGGTAACATGCAGCACCTGTTCATCGACTACATGTAGACTATATGGCCCAGACCAGATGTGCATCCCCTGCTGTAGGTATTATACCATATACAACCTACACTGTATAGACACATACCGCATGCGGCCCCTGCACAGTAAGACACAGTCATATTGTTATGCATTGCAAATACCATTTATCCACTCGAGGCACATGTCAGACATGGTAACTACTGCAGGTCACAGGTATTTATGTGTATGTGTCACACACATACATCATGTGTGCATTGCCATTGCTGGTTTAGGCAATGGCATGCATTGTTATGCACAAATACCCACACAAGGTCGTATTGTGTGACACAACCACACGTGGCAGTTGTGGGTTTCCAAAACATACCTATCTGTGCTCTGACAATGGTAATAGACCCAGTAGCGGAGCGCACTATTGGCATTACTGGCCAAGTAGCCCTGTTTGGCTATACTGATAGTGTGGTGACAACCCCTGTGTTTACTGGGGGAATATGCAGCATCTGGTGTATTGTAGTATTTGCCAAAAGGATCTGTTCTTTCACACTTGCAATTACACACATCCTACTACCCCACCACACACACACTTGCCATTTGCAGGATTTATACTCCTACTTAACTATGTCAGAACACGTGAGAGAGATGCATTAGCGAAGCGCACTATTCGGATTACTAGGAGGTTCCTCTTCTCCGGCTGTACTTATAGAGTGCTGACATGATCAGTGTTTGGAAAGGGTAATGTGCATCATGTAGTGTGATCTCCTGATTGCCAAAAAGCACATGTTTTTTATACATAATTGCACCCACACAAACACCCCACATTCAAACACACTCTCCGGTTTTAAACTCCTACCTAACTATGTTATGACACTTGAGAGAAACGCATTAGCAGAGTGCGCTATTCAGATTACTGGGAGGTGTCTCTTCTCCAGCTGTATGTATAGGGTGCTGACATCATCAGTGTTTGGAAAGGGTAATGTGCATCATGTAGTGTGATCTCCTGATTGCAAAAAAGCACATGTCTTTCATACAGAATCGCACACACACAAACTCCCCTCAACTAAACACACACACTTGCAGGTTTCAAACTTCTACCTAACTATGTTATGACACTTGAGAGAGACGCATTAGCAGAGTGCACTATTCGGATTACGAGGAGGTGTCCCTTCTCCAGCTGTATGTATAGGGTGCTGACATCATCAGTGTTTGGAAAGGGTAATGTGCATCATGTAGTGTGATCTCCTGATTGCAAAAAAGCACATGTCTTTCATACAGAATCACACACACACAAACTCCCCTCAACTAAACACACACACTTGCAGGTTTCAAACTCCTACCTAACGACACTTGAGAGAGCCGCATTAGCAGAGTGCACTATTCGAATTACTGGGAAGTTTCCCTTCTCCTGCTATACTTGTAGGGTGCTGACATCATCAGTGTTTAGATAGGGGAATGTGCATCCTGTAGAGTGTTTTCACAGTTGCCAAAAAGGACATCTTCTTCATACAGACTTGCACACACACTAACCCCCCTTCACACACACAGGGAAGTTGCAGGATTCAAACCCCTACCTAACTATGTTATGACACTCATTACAGATGCATTAGCAGAGAGCGTTATTCGCATTACTAGGAGAGTTCTTTTCTCCTGCTGTACTTATAGGGTGCTGACATCATCAGTGCTTAGATAGGGGAATGTGCATCCTGTAGAGTGTTTTCACAGTTGCCAAAAGGGACATCTCTCTCACACAGACTAACACACACACTAACCCCCCTCCACACACACTGGGCAGTTACAGGATTCAAACCCCTACCTAACTATGTTATGACACTCGTGACAGACTCATTAGCAGAGTGCGCTATTTACATTACTGGGAGGGCTCTCTTCTCCTGCTATACTTATAGGGTGCTGACATCATCAGTGCTTAGATAGGGGAATGTGCATCCTGTAGAGTGTTTTCATAGTTGCCAAAAGGGACACTTCACTCACACAGACTTGCACACACATCAACCCCGCTCACCTACCTAATTATATTATGACACTTGAGGGAGACGCATTAGCAGATCGCGCTAACCGAATTACTGGGCATCTGTTCTGCACCTGCAGTATTTATAGGGTGCTGACATCTTTATTTCTACAGAGGTATGTACATCTAGTACTACCTGTCAGGTGGGGGATAGCATATATATGCATTTGCAGCCACCTATGTCAGGGTCAGATATGCACATCGCACTGGCAGGTTATGTTCTATACCATGCTTCGTGACCACAGGACCTGTAACATACAATACAACCAGTCCGGAACACAACTCCCACATCCAGGACACACACTTTGCTTCCCTGGGAACAGAGCCGGGATATGCAGGTGTTCACATACACCATTCCAGTTGTTAACATCAGGTACAGGCATATTGTGTGTGGGAACTACTCAGGCCTCTACCACTTTACCCTACAGCCACTACAATTTGTGGGTCCATGTGCTATGGCAGAACCACTCACCACAGCCACATGGGGGAATACATATTGCACCTGTCCATCTGCAACATGGGTACTCACTGTTCCACACCAGAGGTAGACCACCATTGTTGATATCTGACAATACCCATCTTTCCCTGGACATCCATATCCCATCCCCACCCCCAGGCAAGGTTGTCACTGCAAACAAACTGTATTTAGCACAAGCAGACTCTACACTTGTGAAGACTTGGGTGGACGACTTCAAAGGACCCATGCTGGGGGACTATACTGGCCACTCTGCATAATCCTTGTTGCATTCTATGAGCATGTGTAAGGTTTGCATTGATCATGCTATCCCACATATACCCATGACTGCTCCACAACAAGACACCTGTCAGGTGTACACCAGCCATATATGAGCCGTCCAACAGACAGAGTGAGCTAATATATTGCAGAGCTATAGCCCACAGAGGGAGAACATCTGTGAACAGTACCGGCATGACACTTCATTCCCACATAATCATCACAACACAGTGTTGACAGTGGAATTGTCCAGACAATGCAGATATGGCTCCCCTCAGTCTGTTATTGATGCCCACTTACTGTTAGAGGTCCTCAGCAACCCTCTTCCAGCACACACCAACAACATGGATGTGGCTTAGCACATTCAAACCCTGGGATCTCCACTGTGCCCCTGCTTGACAGAGGCACAGCTCACTAGCCTCACACATTGCCTTATGTGACCTACTTTACAGTGGCACAGTAGCCTACTGTACTGGGGATGCAGATGCCAAGCACACTCTGGCTACGCTGTCATTCCCTAGGGCAACAAGCCTAGTATTGACCTCTACACCCATATGTTCAATTGTCAGATGCACAATATTTGTTGTGCTGTTAGACTGTTTGCAGGTCTTTATTGCCATAGCATTCCCTGTTCCTATGAACAACTTTTGTATCTGTGGAAGATGTTTGAATATGAGGGCGATCCACTATATCACTTATGTCTCTGTAGTCATTTACTGTGTGCACTGGGCAGATTGCTGTGTTGTGGTTGGTTCCTGGAATGACACGTACAAATACCAGATATGTGTGGCCAACTGCTAAACGGAGATATGGCCTAAGTGTGTGAGCATGCCCAGTTCAGCCTTTCCATGGCATGTTGTCTGACATATGCCTCATTTATCAAAGTGTGCGAGCATGCCCAGTGTGAGCTTTCCATATGTTGAACTCTGAAGTCCACCACATATTTGGGTGTGTGTGAACTTCAACAATATCTCACGTTTATGGTTGTGTGTTGGGTGTCATGTTGTGTACTAACTGGCCAACTGCTTCGTGTCTGCCACAACAGGGATTATACTGTGCCTGCAGGGATTGCATGGGATACTTTGCATACAGTTGTCAACATCCTTTCATAATGACCTAACACTGTAGTACCGTATAGTGTACTGGTTCAGTACTTTCACTGTGGTGGACAGTATCCTGGGCTTTAGCCCTGTCACTGCTTGACATCTTCATAGTGAGCACAACAGACTGTGTAGGGGCCAGTTGTGCACATATGACCATGTTGCATTATGTTCAGATATGGACTACCTACACCAGGCTTGTCCAACATTGCTAGTGTATTCCACAACATAGGTGGACATTGGCAAACACTAGTGATGTTCCCTAGGCCATTTCTGATGCTAGTCACAGAGTGTGTTTGTCCTTCGACACACATTGTAACTGGAGTTTGCCATGACATATGTCATGGTTAGCATACTGTGCCTCCGTCTACCTCTGACATAACAGTGATACCCAGGGTTAACCTACCATCTCCCATCCACTCATCAGGATTCCTCTTGAGGGGTGTCGATAGGTGACACTCTGGCTAACCTGTACTGGGAGTTTACTCAAGAGTGGGGGTGGCTTCTGTGTTATAGATCATTCTGTACAGCTTGTCCTATGTATGTCAGTGCTGGGGTTCAGGTCTCTCATGTGCATAGCTCGCTGCCAATCAGATTGTACAAGGTACAGCATGTTCATTGATTCCAGCTTGGACATGGCTTCATACATCAGGCACAGCTTGCCTCTGGGTGGGCAGTATGGCAGTGTGTGGAGCTGCAGTTTATTTACTCAGGCAACACATGGCATCTGTTCATGCTCTTTGCTACTCCTGGTGGGGTACTGTTGTGGACTTTACAGTTGATGGAGGTGTCTGCTGAGGTATATCCCACAGGGGCTATTGTAGTCAATTGTGACGCTGATGAAGGATGACTGCAGAGCCACAGTGACCTCCCCTTATCTACATCTGACAACCTTCATGATTGGGTGGGTATATGGTATGTTTCTGCGAACACTACAGCCACATGTTTGCCCAATGCAGGATATCTATCACCTTGTGTCCCCAGGTCTCTCATTACATGTTAGGTATGTAATGGGTTAACACCTGTGTGGTAATTGGTGGGCACTTACTGTATATCCACGGTGGTTGTCTATACACAGTTCTGCAATTAGCTTGCTGACATGGCTATGGCTCCAGTTGTCTGTTTCTATGTGGCCCTTTTGTGGGTTGCTTGTGTCAGCAGGGGGTCGGATATGGTGGGCAGTTTGTACTCCTCTGCATACATGCTCAGTCACAGTCCTTCCATGTTGGCCTGTACCTATGGGACATATATACGGAACGGGGGAGGTACCAGGACCAAGCCTTGTGGGATGCCACTCATATTTGCTTTGTAGTCTGACATGGATGCAGCATGTCTGACCATGTCAGTTCTGTCCTTGGTCTGGTTTGCAACCCCTCTACTGACATAGGGGTTTATATTTAAGCTGGTGAACATATCCATACTGAACTTGTAGGGTATTGTCTGGAACCATATGCACGGTCCAGCTATGCTGTGTGGACCACATTGCCCTCATCAATGACCTTAATGACTGTTTCAAATGGGTCAAACATGTTTAGGGGCAGGATCAGCACTTACGACAGCCACACTGGGTAGGGTCCGGTGTCAGTAGGTCCACAATAGCTTTATGTCTGCGGTACATACTGATCCTTTCCATAGCTGTGCAGACCAAGCTTGTCAGGATCCTGGGGTGGTAGTTTGCAGTATCCATTCAGGCAACACCTTTGTTGTGAAGGACCACTGTTGTTGTACACTGCTCTTTGGGTACATATCCTGTGGTAAGGCTGACATTGGGCAGTAGTGTGATTTGGCATTCCATTATTCTTGGAGTCCATGTTGGCCTCAGCCCAGGACACCATCACATACCTTTGCTGCTGTGTGTTTTGCTTTGTAGATGATGGCTGTTACCTCAGCATCTGCAATGTCAGGGCACCAGCAGTCTGCTGGGATAGATATTTTGCATTCGGGGGGGGGGGGGGGGTTGCACTGAACCTGTCAGGTTGTATGTTGGCAATATGTATGTGTGTTTGGTATGTTGTTTGTAATATCTGTGTGATTCGGAGCATATCTGTGAATTCCCAACATGGTTCCTACCATCAGTTAAGTAAGCCTTGTGATTATCCTTAGTGTCCTGTACAATTTGTATCTTCATAGGTTCATAGGTTCATACTAGGCTATCACCCTAGGGCATTAGTAAGCCTAGCCAGAGTTTGTGTGTCTTTCACCGCCCCTTGCTATGTGACTATTATGGCCATTTATGATTTTCTTTACTGTGCCTCTGTCTGGACGTGACACAGTGAAGACCCCCAGTGTACATGTACGATCATCCATCCACTTGGCAATATTCCTGTTGAGGGGTGTCAGTGAGGGGCTCTGCCTAACATGGATTGGGATCCTGTTTCTGGGTGTGGGAAGCCTCTGGGTTATGTATCTGTCCCTCCAGCACATCCTATTTCATTATGTGTTGAGGCTGACATCTGTCACTCTCACAACTCCAATGGCTTTGATTTCCTGTGGTGGAGCATGTCCATTACTCCTGTGTTGGACATGGCCTTGTACAACAGACATACAATACCTCTGTGTAGGCAGTCTGTGACTGCATTCAGCTGGGGTGTCTACAGCCAGGCAGCATATGACATATATTTGACACCCTGTATCCTCTTGGTGGGGTACCTTTGAAGTCTTCCTAACTGCTGCAGGTGTCAGGTACGGTACATCCCATATGAGTCATTGTACTAGATTATGGGTCTGATAAGGGTACAGTACAGGGGCACAGTGACCTCTGTTGATGTAGATGTGAATCCTTTCATGATACGGTGTCCAATATAGACAGTCTTCCTAGCCACATTGGCATTGTGAATGTCACATGACAGGTTACTGTCGACTTGTGTCCCTAGGTCCCTGATTACTCCTTGCATTCATAATGGTTTACCACCTATGTGGTAATTTGTGAGTACCTTGTCTGGTATTTGGTGGGACATTCATACTGTCCAGTGTCTTCAGGATGTCTGGGTGGGGTTCCTGTGTGTGAGAGTGTGGTCTGTCGCATGCTACAGACTGTACAGCACTTTTGACTACACTTAGGTGCACATGGGTGGTCTCCGCTGCTTCGTGCATTGTCAGTTACCTGGCCATATGGGTGTCTGTGCTGCATATGGATACTCCCCCTCCTTTGATGTTTTGGTCCAGGAGTTGGGGCCATGACGCATGATATGTGGTATAACCTGGTAGTGCTGGTGTGCTATCAGTAGGCTTGCAGCAGGCTTCTGTCACTGCACAGACATCAATGTTTTCCATACTGGGTAGTGCCTCAGGTGCATGCATATTGCAGTTTACACATCTGGCATTGGTCAGCATTACCCTTATGTTTCTTACCACTTATGTTTTCTAGGGTGGTGGGTTAGTCTTTTTGGCCTTGCCTACGTACGGCTCTATGGAGGTGGCAAAGGCCTTATCCAGTATCCAGACGCCCAGGGGTAACAGGTGCAAGCCATCCCTGGCACAGCAGCATGGCTTGTCATGCATGACATCTCAAGCAGACAGACATTAGACCCTCTTGGACTGACAGCTGTAACTGTGCCACCTGTTAAAGCTGATCATTCTGTGTTTGTACTGTGGCATCATTCTTGGTGAGGGTTGGATGCTGCAAACGGCCAGTGTCATACCGGCCTGGAGTACATACTCAGAGAGCTCATCCATTTCTCTTTTCATGTAGTCCAGGGAGGTACATCTGAGGTCATTCACACCAGCATGGACAATGAGTGCATCATATTTCTGCTTGCTTTGGGGTGATCTGCGTACTTGTGTTATGTGGCATATTGTGGCAGCCTACAGGCAGCTTACTGTACCCTTTCCATTGTTCAGTCTGGTGAGTGGGACAGCAGTGTGTCTGCCTATACAGATACCTTTTACAACTGTATAGGTTCATAGGTTCATAGGGTCATACTAGGCTATCTGCCCTGGGGCAATTATAAGCCTAGCCCGATTCTGTATGGCTTACGCCACCCCTTGATTTGAGTATAATGTGCCCTTTTTAAGGTTTAGTTTACTGTGTCTCTGTCTAATAGTGACACGGGAGTAATCCCTGGGACAAACCTACGTTCCCCCATCCACTTATCGAGATTCTTCTTGAAGAGATTCAGTGAGGTGCTCTGCCTCACATGAACTGGAATTCTATTCCAGAGCGAAGGGAGCCTCTGGGTTATGAACCTGTCCCTCCAGCAAGTTCTATTTATTTCTGTGCTGAGGTTCAAGTCCCTCGAGCGTGTGGCTCTAAGGGATTTAGATTTACTGAGGTGGAGCATGTCCATTAATTCTGGATTTGACATAGCTTTGTATGTCAGGCATAGATCGCCTCGAAGTAGGCGGTATGCAACTGAGTAGAGCTGGAGTTTTTAACCGAGCAGCATATGGCATCTGTTTGAGACCCTTGATCCTCTTGGTGAGATACTTTTGGGGTCTTTCTAATTGCTGCAGGTGTTGGGTATGGTACATCCCAAAAGGGGCATTGTATTCTATGATGGGCCTGATAAGGGATGAATAAAGGGGCACGATTACCTCTCTTGATCTAGATGTGAAACCCTTCGTGATGAGGTGGGCTATGTAGAAGGTCTTTCTAACCACTTTGGCAATGTGGTTTTCAAAGGAGAGATTGCTATCAACTTGGGTCCCCAGGTCCCTAATAACGTTCTCTGTACTTAATGGGTTTCTGTCTATGTGGTAATTTGTGGGCACATTGTTTTTGCCAAAGGGTATGACTATACATTTTTTGGCATTTAGCTTTAAACCATGGCGCTGGCACCAGTTATCTGTCTCTGTGAGACCTTTTTGAAGGATGTTTGTGTCAGCTGGAGCGTTGATTATGGCGCCCAGTTTGCAGTCGTCTGCGAACTTGGTGAGCCATAGTCCTCCCACGTTTGCCTGTACTTCGGAAAAGTATATACTGAACAAGAGTGGTCCCAGGACAGAACCCTGTGGAACGCCACTTGTGACCGGTTTCGAGTCTGACATGGCTCCAGCAACTCTCACACTGTGGGTTCTGTCTTTGAGACAGTTTGCGACCCATCTTGTGACATAGGGGTTTATATTTAAGCTGGATAGCTTATCTATGATGCCCAAGTGGGGTATTGTGTCAAATGCCTTTGCAAGATCCAGATAGGCTGTGTGGACTACCTTCCCTTCATCTATGGCTTTGATGACTGTTTCAAAGAAGTCAACCAGGTTCAAAAGGCAGGATCTGCCCTTGACAAAGCCGAACTGGGTAGGATCTAGTGTCTGTAGGTCCCCAATGTCTTTGTTTATGAGCTACATGATGATCCTCTCCATAGCCTTGCAGACTAAGCTAGTCAGGCTTATGGGGCGATAGTTTCCAGGGTCCGTAGAGGCTCCACCTTTGTGGAGTGGGACCACTGTTGCTGTACGCCATTCTGTGGGCACATATCCTGTAGTGAGGCTGAGATTGTATAGCTGTTTGATTTGAGGGATTAGTTCCTCTTGTAGTTCATGTAGGATGCAACCTGGGATGCCATCTGGTCCCATGGAAGCAGTGTTTTTTGCTTTGGAGAGGGCAGCCTTCACCTGAGCATCTGAGATGTTTGGGAGGCAGCCCTTTGCCGGGATAGATACTTGCTCTTTTGGGGTGGAGAAGTTTGCACTGAACCTGTCTGCCAGGATATTGGTGATGTCTGTGGGTTCAGTGTATTTTTTGTCGTTTAGAATCAACTCAGAACAAGTCTGGGAGTTGCATCCCAGGTTTCTAACATAACTGAAAAAAGCCTTATGATTGTCTTTGGTGTCCTGTGCAATTTTTATCTCGAAGCTGGCCTTGGAGGATTTTATGAGGGATCGTAATTTTTTGCTAGTAATTATCAGAGATGCCTTCCCTATTAGGGATTTTGCTCTATCATGTAGTAGCTTCCTCCTTCTGTTGTACAGTTTATTTATGGCAGGGGTCCACCAGACTGGACGCCTGCCTTTGGATGATTGGGTCTTGGTTTTGTTTGGGATAGCATGATCCATGCATTCCTGGAGATGTCCATAGAATGCATTTATATAGGATTCTGCAGTTTGGGCTGTAGTTTCCACTGGCCCTGGGGCCTTGAAGGATTCCACTTCGGTTTTGAGAAGTGAGAAGTTCACTTTGAGAAGTTTTTCACTGTGGTTTTCTGGGCTGGGGTGGGGTCGGGATGTGGACATCCAGTGAAATTAATTTATGGTCTGATCTTACCAATGAGGGATATACTTCTGGTGTGGAGCATAGAGTCCCCATGTTGGTAATGATCAGGTCTAGTATGTTGTCCCGTTGTGGGAGTGGTGACTAGTTGTTCCATAGCATTTGAGTTTATAATTTCCAGGAATCTTTGGGCTAAGGTGCTGGGGCTTGAGTAGTGCTCCCAGTCAATGTTTGGGTAGTTGAAGTCGCCCAATATAATGGTGTTCGGAGAGATCTTCATGTTCTCCAATGTTTTCAGGAAAGCCAAATGGGATTCCTGACTTTGAGAGGGTGGTCTGTAGGATGCTATAAACTGAAAAGCAGTCTTGCCCACTGTTAGTTGCACATGGATGGTCTCCGATACTTCGTGCAATGCCACTAACCTGGAGGTGTGGATATCCTTGATAAATATGGAAACTCCCCCTCCTTTTGTGGTTCGGTCCGGGTTTTGGGGCCAAAAAGCATGATACGAGGTATAGCCTGGTAGTGCTGGGGTGCTCTCTGGAGCCTTGAACCAGGTTTTTGTCATTGCACAGATATCGATGTTCTCCAGACTGAGGAGAGTTTCGAGTGCGTGCATCTTGAGGTTAAGACTTCTGGCGTTTAGCAGCATTACCCTTAGTTTCTTGTTCCTTGTGCTGTCTATGGGGGTGGGTTTTACTTTGAGCCTTGCCTAAAAAAGGCACTATGGGGGTGGCAAGAGCCTTTGCCAATATCCGAAAGCCCAGTGGTGACAGGTGCAAGCCGTCCCTAGCAAAGCAACGTGGCTTGTCGAGCATGTTATCCCAGGCTGACAGACACTGGATCCCCTTTGAATGACACCAAAATTTTAGCCAATTGTTAAAATTGATCATTTTGTCTTTGTACTGTGGCATCATTCTAGGTGAGGGTAAGATGCTGCTCAAGGTCAGGGTCATACCAGCCTGGGCTACATGATCAGAGAGCTCCTCTATGTCTCTTTTCATGTAGTCCAGGGAAGTACGTCTCAGGTCATTCACACCAGCATGTACAATGACTGAGTCATATTTGTATTTGCTTTGGAGTGACCTGAGTGCTTGCATTATGTGTCGGATCCTAGCACCCGACAGGCAGCTCACCATGACCTTCTCTTTATTCAGCCTGGTGAGCGGGACGTCAGTGTGTCTGACAATAGAGTCACCTATAACAAGTGTATCAGGTATGTTATTCAGCCTTAAGGGCTGTGGCTGCTTGGCACACTGACTTTGTGGGTTATGTGTTGTGTGTGTTTTGTTTTGAGGTAGCGTTTGCTTGGATCTCTGCTTTGGAGGTCTCCGTTGCTTAGGTAGATTTTTATTTAGAGCCTCAGAATATGTTTTTGTGTATTTATATGTTTGGGTCGCTGATGTGGTGGGACTATGTGATACTGGAATCGTGTTGTGTGAGGTTACCTTCTCCTCCTGACTGGTTACACCAGTTTTGAGATGAGAGAGCACAGCCTCCAGTTTGGCTAAATAGTTGCATCTCTCACATATATTTGAACCTGTTTGGAGGAGGAGAGAGTTGTCCGTGTACATGAGACAGTTGTAACATTGCCTCAAAATTCCCAGATTCACCAGCTGGACTGGAGAGGAAACCATTGACTGACCTTTGGACATGCTAGAGTAACAGGGAAACTGAATTTAAGATGGACCAATAGAGGACAGGGTAATCGTAGAGAGTATAAGAGTAAGTAGTGCTTATGGTTTAATAGTGCTAACTTGTAGGATTACTTAATTGGACCAGTGAAGGGCCTTAGAATGAGAATATGGTGTTTAAATTGAGAGATAGAGCAGTTCTAAGGGAAAAAGTGAAGAGCAGACTTTGTGGAGCCAGGAATAGTTTAAACCCAATTAGGCGCTGCCCGTTGTTGCGCTATGTTCAAAAACGCGCAAAACCGTGCAAAAGAGGGTTTTAAGAGAGGAAGATGAAGGAGTTTTGGAATTGACCCAAAATGGCCAATAAAACTACAGTTTCAAGTCAGTAACCACTCCCACAGGGGCAGGCAGGCTGCTCAATGTTTTTCACTGCCACTGATCAACAGAGAGACTTTCCTTTAGCCCAAGCAAAAAATGGCCTCACAGAAACTTACAAACAGTTCAAGAACAGCAAGCCTGTAACTGAACTTTTTTAAATCTCAGAAAAGTGGGAAAAAAGCAAGAATTTTTTTGTTCTTTCAGAGATAGCAGAGGTTAACAAGTATCAACAAGTTATAACAGTGCAGTAAATGACCCCACACAAGAGTGCTAGGCCAAAGACAGATAAAATGCAAGTTTTGTTTGTTTCTCCTTCTGGCCTGTAACTGTTTGGCACACTAGCTTTGTGTACTATGTGTTGCATGTGCTATGTTTGGAGGTTGTGGTTGCTTGGGATCTGCTTTGGAGGCCTCTGTTGGTGTGGTGTGTTTGTAATTAGGGCCTCCGGGAATGTTTTTCTGGGTTTATGTGTTTGGTTTACAGTTGTGATAGGTCTATGTGGGACTGGGTTTGTGATGTATGTGGTTACCTTCTCCTCCTGACTAGTTTTGACAGTACTGAGTTGGGGGAGCTCAGCCTCCAGTTTGGATAAATGGTTGCATCTCTCACATATATTTGTATTTATTGGGGGGAGTTGTGGGTTGTCTGTGTACTTGGGGCAGGTGTCACATTGCCTCTGGATTCACAGATTCTACTTGTTGTGGCTGGCCTTAGTGGATTGTATGTGTGGACATATTTTATTGCCATACTACTGATCAGTGATTACTTCCCTTTTTATGTTTGCTCTATCATGTAGTAGCTTCCTCATTCTCTTGCATGGTTTGGTAATGGCTGGAGTCCAGCATGCCAGATGCCTGCGTGTATGGCATTGTGTCTTGTTGTTATTTGTGATTGCATGATCCAAGCATTCCTGGCTGTGTTCATGGAATGCCTGTATAACATGTTCTGTGGTGTGTCCCATATTCTGCACCTGCACAGGGCCTTTCGTGGATTCCACATCGGTTTGGAGGGGTGCAACCTATGCTTTACACATGTTTTTCACTGTGGTTTTCTGGCCAGGGACTGTGGTCAGGATGTGTATATCCAGTGTGATTACTCTATGGTCTGGTCTTACCAGTGAGGGATACACTTCTCATCTTGCCATCCAGTACACATGTTGCTGATTATCACATCCAGTATGCTTACCCCTCTTGTGGGAGTGGTACGTTGTTCCTGGGCATTTTGGTTTATGGATTCTGGGAACTTTTCTCCTACTGTGTTGGTGCTAGTATAATGCTCCCAGTGTATGTCTGGGTATTTTCAGTCAAGCAATATAATGTGGTTTGGGGGGCTTGATATATTCATGTATTCCAACATAGGCCAGGTGCAGTTCCGGGTATTAGGACAGTAGTCTGCAGCAGGCTATATACTGGGAGGCAGTTTTAGCCATTGGTATTTGACCATGGCTAATCCATGCTGCTTCTTGATGAGGTACCAACATGGGGGTGTGGTTATCCTTGACATTTATTGCTAGTCACCCTCCTTTTGTAGCTTGTTCCATGTTTTGCAGCTGTACAGCACAGTATGAGGTGTAACCTGGTAGTGTTAGGGTGCTGATGTGAGCCTTGACCCAGTTTTCTATTACAGGACTGATATCAACATTCTCCATACTGTGTGCGTTTACACTGCACGCATCTTGCTGTTTAGACTTCTGGCATTGGGTAGCATTACATCTAGGTTCCTATCCCTTGTGGTACCTATGAAGGCGGGTTTGTGTTTTGAGACTTACCTATTCAGGGCATGCTGTGGGTACTGACAGCCTTTGCCAGTATCCATGGGGCCTGGACTAATAGGTGCACGCCACCCCTAGCAGGTGGTGCATCATGTCATGCTCAGCATGTCTTCCCAGGCTGAAACACATTGGCTCCCCTTTGACTTACTGCATTACTTCAGCTAGTTATTGCAATTGATCATCCCATCGTCATTTTGTGGCTTCATGCTTGGTGAGGGTGGATGTTAGTCAGGGTCCTCAGGTGTGCATATAGTACATGGTGTTACATTACTTAACACATAGCATTCATGCCTCAGGTGGTGCTGCAGGGCTGCCTCTGTCGGATGCACATATTACACTCCCTGTACATGTTTGTGAGCAGGTCATGTAATTTTAGGCATCCCTGTTATTATTTGAGTGAGTCAGAGGGGGTATCATTCCCAGGGTTCCTACTGAGCCAGTGTATGTGCTATGCATTGCCTCTTTGTCAAGGCCAGGGCATACTGGGCATGCCTCCTTCTGCCTACTGGGGCAGGCTCAGGTTGTTCCTCCTCTGAGTCACGCTCTGCCTGTGATGGCCTTGGCAATGGTGGGGGGCTGTTTGGCCCGGCCCTATGCTGGTCCTGCTGCAGCTGTTTTCACAAGATCATATTATGTAGCATAGCACATACCATGACAATTTGGGTACATGTAGTTGGTGAGTACTGCAAGGCTCCACCAGATGTGTCCAGACACTGGAACCGTGACTTGAGCAGCCCAAACACACGCTCTATTACATTATGTGTTTGTGCATGTGCCTCATTATGGCGTTCCTGTTCAGGTGTGTGTACATTTCTGATGGGTGTCATCAGCCACAGCTCCAGTGCATAACCTGCATCCCCCACTAGGTGTCCGTGTGGGATGTCCCCATTGGCAAATGTCTGGTACAGCTGCGTCAAATGCCAGATGTGGGAATTATGGTAGCTCCCAGGGCAGCCAGCACACACATTCATTATTATGCCCTGGGCATCACACATGACCTGGCAGTTGATGGAGGGGAAGCCCTTGTGGTTAATGTAGGCCCTACCCCGCTCACCGGCTGGTGCTTTGATGCATATGTGCGTGCAGTCTATTGCACCCACTACCTCAGGGTATTCCGCTATTTGCTGGAAGAGACGCATATTGCTGGCCAATACCTCATGGGCACTGGGGAAATATACATGATCACCGACATGTGCTGACATGGCATCCAGGAACTGGTGCAGTACCCTGGAGGCTGATGCCTGTGATATTCCCATCATATCACCAGTTGGTCTCTGGAAGGTACCTGTTGCTAGTATTCTTAGGCCAACACATACCTTGGTTTCCACTGGGATGGGTTCCCCTCTGTTGGTTCTGTGTGTGAGGCGTGGCCTGCACAGCTGGACTATTTGCTGCAGGAGCTCTCTGTCCACTCTATAGCACTCTACTATCTCCAGCTCATGTAACCCGTGGTAGGTGACCCTGGGCCTGTACACTCTTCTCCGTCTCCTCACTGTGGGTTGTCTGGCACCATCTGCATTGTCACCATCCTCAGCAAGTCACCTATGTCTCATTATGACAGCTATGGCAGCCCCTAACATTTCTGCTCTGAGTTCAGCTTTTTCAGTTTTCACTTCTAATAGCTTACTCCTGTCTTGCAGTGTCTCTTGAGAGAAACATCCTGCACTGCTGTTTGCAGAGTTTTAAGTGCTGGGCTGGGCTACTATTCTGACTGTGTAATTGCCTGCTTCTAATTGTTTTCACCTGCTAGCTCCAGCAGTATTCCCTGCTAGCTTCCTACTAATTCTATTGCTTCCTTTTTCCTTTCTGTTTCCTCAGGGGGGAGCAGCGTGCATACCAGCAGAAACCCACTCACAGTGGCTTACACGCGAGCACACATGCTTACACGGTTCAGGATCTGCCTATTCGGGTTAAAATGCATGCACACCAGCGCAAACAGTGTTACAAATCTACCAACACGCTCCCACATGCTCAGTCTGCCTTACACGCGCGCACACTACCCTACTCGCGCTTCATGGCGCACACATGTGCGCATGCACTCCCAGCAAGAAACTTTGGTGTAAGTAACAGTGTACACCTTCCATTTCTTGACTTTCCCATGCTAATCTTGTGGCACTCCTCTTTCCCTGATCTGTGTCTGTCATCTGTCATGTTACACTGACCTCCAATGAACTGCATTTCTTTCTACCATTCCCCCCTGTGATGTCACCTATCTCCTACTCTATTCCTCCCCCTTATGTATCTCTTACACTACTCAGACTGTGCTCATTTGCTATGTGACTGTGGGATTCAGTATCCTAACCCTCATTTACATGAGATTGCCTACTAATGCTTAGTTACATGTCTTAGACTCAGCTTCCCCCCTTAGCAACCACTACACGGTGGCCATGTTGTTTTTGGTCTGCTGGTCCCTGCATTGTCATTCCATGTATTGCATAAAACCCACATTTGTGGGTTTATAACCTTCATTTTTATGTTTTATACAGCGCAGCCCGTTTGCGCGGGGCTGCGCTGCGTTTAAACATCGGCGATCGCCGAAAAAAAAAATTTATATTTTTTTCATATTTGCATCGGGTTACCTTGCCAGTGGCCACATATTTGGCCATTGGCATGCTGCCTGACACATATGCACCCTTTATTTGGAGTTGACATGGTTCCATTGTGATTTTTGCAGAAACGTACTCAGTTGTCAACTGAGTACATTTCTGCAGCTAAAACATCTCTTACACTGGCTGGTTTCTGCTTTGTGGATCGCTAATATACCTCATTTGCATACCTTTCGGCTGCAAGTGAGGTATTCAGCATATCCACGCCCAGTCCGTGTAAGAGACGTTTTAGCTGGTCTCTTACATGGAGTTTCGAGCTGTTCCTGGATCGCGAGGCTTGCATGGAGTGTTACACATCTCTTACACTCCGTGCAAGCCTTAGTGAATCCTGCCCAATGTCTGTATGGCTTCAGATGTATATACATTATTAATTTTAAATTATTTATCTGGATTCCCTAGCTGAATTATTTATGTGTGATGACCAGCATATATATGTGTTGACTAATAATTTTAATCCAAATACACTCATGTACCTTGAAATTTCCTTACTTCATAACTTTAACAACATTTTATGTTCAATGAAGTTAAGGAGTTCAAGAGATCTACTGTCTCTTTAAGGCAAAGAGGAAGTGTATACGGGCGTGTACCATAACGTCGTTAACAATGTTTTCCTTCAGACTTGTATAGGAAGTTATGTAGGACTGAACACTCTTCCTCACTATTTTTGAATAATATTCATTGATAAATTAGAAAGAGAGTGTGAAATACAAAACAAGTTATGCATAAGGAGGTTTCCTATGTTTTACAAGCAGAAGAAAGTAAGTAAATGGATTTAAACATTAGACATCATCATAACCTTACTAATGCCTTTCAAATTTTTATTAATCTACTTGCTGACATACTAATTGCTTAAACAAGACACTGGTAACATGTTAGGGGGATATCTAGTGAGTGAAAGAAAGAAACGAGCATTGTGTGTGTAAACTAATGCAATAAGCGCATTTGCATGCTCACAGTTTATACAGGAGTGACAGCTTACAAGTCTCGAGTACGAGAAAGCCGTTATTGAAAATAAAAGGTGGTTTAACTGAAAAAATAAGACAGTGCTTAGTATAATGATTCCACAGACACTATAAACAAATAAATTTAACCAAGGGCTTGTTTCATTACAATAATAAAATAAATATATGCTTAAAGCTCAAATGTCGTTTAGCAATAAAATACTTAATGAAATCAAACCATTCTATGTAGTTTCACTGTTACATTTCAATGTATAGGATGTGTTATCAGGCATCTTTCCCAAACATCACTTTTCTACACTCTCTCATCCCAAATTAGTGTTAAATAGCCGTGTCAGTTAGACTATTGTTATCAGTCTATTGTGTGTAAGTAACAAACAAACCAAAAGTATATGTATGAAGCAATGACTATAGTGAAAGGAAATTAGCAGAATACTTGAGAAATTAGATGGACAAAACATACTGTTTTACCTTTAGCAAGGACTTTTAGTTTTAGTTGATTCTTTGAGAGCGGCAGCAGAGGTAATACTTTTTGTATCAGTTATTTGCTTTTTTTTTTCTTCACATCAATCCAAGTATTTTTCTCAGGGGACCTTTTCAGTGAAGTAGTTTAAGACCAGTCCATCTCTTCTGGAAGTGTCATTATGTTATTGCTTTTGATGAAAGTAATTGCTTCCTCAATGTCATTAAATGACCTCATTTCATTAGAAAAAAATCCTTATTTTTGCAGGATATGCAAGTCGGGCTTTTATTTTGTTTTGCTTGAGTGACTTCACAAGTGGCAAAGCTTTTTTCCTCATTTCTAGGACTCTAGAGGAATAGTCATTCTGCAGGATTCACGAAGCCTCCATGTAAGAGTTAGCAAGTCTTACACGGAGGCTGCAGTTAAACGGGGTGATGTCAGCATGCCATGCATATTCATGATGGCATGCTGAATCACACCCTAGGCTAACACGGTGCGTGTAGCAATGTTGGGGCGTGTCCGCATGGCGAGACCTGCAAAGTGACACGCCCCCAGAAGAATCACAGTCCCAAAAGGAAACTCCCACGAGCGAGTCCGCGGAAATGTCAAGAAACACAACAGCACACATGCCCCTACAGACTATTAACCCAACTGAAATGTAAAACGTAAAAAATGAACAGTTTAATTTTTTTTTAATTTCAAAAATGTTTGCCCGTAATTGCGCTCGTTTGCGTGGGTGTGCCCTTCGCTCAGCCACAGTTAGCAGTCATCGAAAAAGCATATAA